>NC_141157.1:21478781-21778781 GCF_053477565.2 Lygodium microphyllum
TTTCTTGTATTCTTTGATGACGTCCCAACTTATTCTAAGGAGAAAGAAGACCATGAACCACATCTTTACATTGTCCTAGAAACAATGAGACCACACAAATTGTATGCCAAGAAGAAGTGTGCCTTCTTCAAAAGGAAGATTGAGTACTTGGGATTCATAGTGTGTGCTAAAGGTATATCAGTAGATCCTACCAAGGTCAAAGATGTTCCAGATTGGCCACCCCCAACCACTATCAAGGAAGTGAGAAGTTTTCTAGGTCTAACAGGATGGTATAGGATATTCATAAAGAACTATGCCCGAATTGCAGCACCTCTTATAGACCTACTCAAAAAGCAAGTTGCCATTATTTGGACACCAATTGAACAATCTAGCTTTGAACAACTAAAGCACAGTTCGATAACTGCTCCTAGTCATCTTGTAGCTTACTCTTCGAGAAGGTTGAAAGCCTATGAAAAGAGATATGCTACTCACGACCTGGAGTTGTTAGCAGTGATTCACGCTCTCAAATTATGGAGACATTACTTTCTTGGAAATAAGTTTTCCTTAGTCAATCATAGATCATAAAAGTCTTAAGTGGATTTCTACTCAGTCTAATCTTAATATGAGGCAACGATGGTGGATCGAAATTTTGCAAGAGTATGACTTTGAAATTAAGTTCAAACCTAGTAAAGAAAATGTAGTAGTAGATGCCCTTAGTCATAAATCCTTCCTTAATGCTCTTATTGCGAAAGAACCATCGTGGTTAACTACTACCTATGATTTATAGATAGATTAATCAAGATTATAATTCGTAGAATCGTGATGGAAATAATTGCAGGAGGTTATTGCAGGTAATGAGTAAAGGATGTTATGCACACTCAGATTAGTAAAATAACTCGATACATTTATTACCAAACATGACAATGGTTAGGAGTTGATTAACCATTAAAAAGTGAATGTCTATTTAAAAAATATTGTAAATCATCTCATTAAATTATTGTCGCAATATTTTTCTAAGTACCACAACTGAAGGAAATTCACTTATGTTGGATAAGTTGGTGCTAAATGGGAAATTCATGTCTTCCTAACTTCCTAACAACATTGAAAGATTTGTACTCTAAACTTCTTTATGGGAAGAAGAATCCTCGTTAGAATGTAAGGTTACCTTGGATTGAGGATCTACCTTGGCTATATGAAGCTCTGAACTGCATGATGGTGTGATTATTATTATTTGAAAGGATTGTTTGTATTTGCTAGAATCTAGATCTCTGATAAAAAAACATTGACAAATAGGATAAAAGAAAAGATTGTGTTAGGCTACCCCCAAGCTAGTTGCGAGACTCTACTCCAAGGGGGTCATGATTATCGCTTCTAAAGGCTTAGATTGGCTCTGTAGCGAAAAGGTATATCCGTAGGGATAGTCTCAAGCAATAGGAAATGTGGATGCCATAGGGGGCTCTGGTCATAAATGTTGCATTACTCCTAGAATCTAATGATTCCCTTTGTGACCCAAGATGGGATCCTCGAACCCTATTACTTGATATAAGGGAGAAATCTTAGTGGACAGAATACCCTCATGGAATTATGTATATCTTTCAACACAGTATTAGTGAGTTTGGGAATCTCCCAATTCCCATTTTTTGAATACTAAAGAGGTGGCACCTAGATAACATGCCCATAAGTTTCTCAAAACCATATGGTGTGACCTATCATTGGAAAGTGCTTGAAATTTTGAATCTATTGAGCTATAGACCGCTCCATTTGGAGTTATAGTGTTCAAGTTATGACAAATCCAAAGATTTGACCATGTGTCCCAAACTTATGGAAAATTCCCATATTCCCCAATATGGTATTTTCCGCAGGATCGAAAATATGGAAATTGTAATAAACTTCCAATATAATAAAGAAATTTATTTTTTATTCAAGGGACCTTATTTGAATTATATGCATCTCTGTGAAATAAATTATGTAAAGGAACCGATGAACTAATTAAGGAAGCTGATTGTCACTATGTTTCGATAAATGTGCTGCAGGTATTTAAAAAACTAAAGATGACACCATCATCAAAGCGAGTGGATGTGACCCCTAATAGGTCCTATCCAATGGTAGGGTTGTCCCGGTTAGTTGGGAGCTTTTCTAAATCGGCAACAGAAATAGAAAGATGATAAATTGACCAACTAGTCGTTATGTTGAACTACTTGCATTGTTTTAGGGGGCTAGAATGGGATTTTGCCTTATGGGAAGGAGGGTTAACGTGCTACACTCCCCTCCGTCTACCATTCTCTTTGAACCAAGTGCAATGGCAAGTCTACTTCAGTTCGAGTAATCCTATAGGAAGTGTCTTGGACATATTGGAGCTAGAGTTTGTTGATAGCTAATGAATATCATGAAACATGTAAATTTTCTTGTCGACACTCTTGCACATCACAGGGGATTATGGGTTCATGAGCACTTCATGTTGCATTGTTTAATACACTACACTCAGGGGTCTTCTCTTGAATTTATCATTATTTCCATGCCATGGGTTGGGTTGATGCACTTAATGCACCATCATTGAGCACTAGCATAGCATGATACCTGCTGCAACTATTTGCAGTAAGTCTTAGATACACGTAGACTTACCTTTACCATTTCTATCATGATGTACAACATGTGTGGGATTCATAGTTACATTTTGCTAAGTTTGTCTTTAATAACTCCACTCATACTAGCATTGGAGTTTTACCCTTTCAGGCTATGTATGGCTACAAGGTACCCTTACCCATAGTCAATGAGAAGATTAACCCTTATGGAAAGGAGGAATTGGAAAGAATGTAGGCCCTTCTTCAACAATGTAAGATGAATCTTAGAAAAAGCCAACATCAGATGAAGGTGTAAGCTGATAAGAATAGGCGACCTTTGGAATTCTAGGAGGGAGAGTTAGTTTTCTTGAAAGTACCCAAGTCTCGATATTCCACTCTAAAGGATGGCTCTAGCAACAAACTTGCTCACAGGTTCTATGGGCCCTACACAATCTTGAGGCATATTGGAGACTTAGCATATCAATTAGAACTCCCCTCTTCCACTTAGATTCATAATTTATTTCATGCTAGTTAGCTCAATCCCTTTTATGGTATTTAGGTGGAAATAATTGATGAGCTACCTCCTATGGATGAAGAAGGGCCTATTCAGTACATTCCTAAGGAGGTCATAGGTCAACATGAAAAGAAGCTTTGCTCTCACTCTATTATCAAGTATTTCATTAAGTGGAAGGGTTTACCACTTGAGAAATTTTCTTAGAGTCCAGACTCCATCCTTTGGGAAGTTACTATATGTATATCCTTTACATCACATGCGTTCAAGGCCTATTTGTAAATATCCTTATCTGTGATTTTTTCCTAAATAAAACATAATCCTTTTCTATTCAATTTGTAAATAACCCCTTTATATTACACCCTTTTGTATGTAAAAAATGTATAAAATTAGTATTTTGAGAATACCTTATTTTGAACCCACATGGTGCACACATAAGGCTTGCCTCTTGATTGCGTCATTCATTAGGGGGTTGGCTCCAACCAGTTGTTCAGTACTCAACAGAAGAGAATCAGAGAGGAGCTTCAGTCTCTGAGGGATTCTCTAGCCAATATCTCTTCTAATTCCTTCTTTTCAACATCTCTGAATTCGGCTTTCAAACCACTATAGAGGGGGAGATATTCCGTTCTGAAAGTTTCAAAACTCATTCTTCTTAGGATCGTTGTTGTGCCATTATAATAATGCCAGCTTCTGAGGATTTCAACAGTGTATGTTATGAAAAACACTCTGTCTACCAACTTCCAGTGGGTTGCTAATTGGACAAACAGAAGATTATCAGTGCACCAAGCATCCCATGTATCTTGCTGTTGAGCATCTATGAACAAATTCCAACTCTTTTCCTTCTTGTTTTCATGAACCTCCACAAACCACGACTCTTGAAGCTTCTTCACGATCTCCCACTTGATGATGTCTGGAAACTTCTCAATGAATGCCAAAACTTCCACGGATGGTCATTCTCTCTGTTTCTGCTCTTCAATTTGTTCCCAAACAATTTGCCACCAAGATGCAAGTTTCTACTACTTCAACAAGAAGAGGAAACAGTCCACCACATAGACCATGCATCATGATGGTGATATGTTTCCACCATTGTGGGATGAATTTCTTGTGGAAAGTGGCTTTGATAATGAGAATCTCCAACTCTTCAGTGGAAGAATGAACTTTGCAAACATCCATTGAATTCTCCTCTTCTTGGCAATGCCATTTTCTTCATTTTCAGCCTCTTCTGATGCTTGTTGATGGCAAGTTTCCCTGGCTGCGCACCAAAAACATGGAGCCCCAAGAAAGACACCAAGGAAAAGGGAATTCTACTGCAAGAAAATCTATCTTGTAACATCAACAAGCTTTTATTTCATTCTTTTGATCATCAAAACAAAGAAAGCAACAAATCTTCACACAACATCATAGTAGATATCTCCCATGGATTTGATAGAATCAACCATAATCTTCAACATCTTCATAGAATCCATCAATAGAACAATGAACACAAAAGAATACACCATATTTGAATGGAAATCAATCACATAGTATTCATCTTCAATGTCTTCATAGTTTTCTCTCTCAATCTCTCATATACAGTAACATTGTTTTAATAGAATTGACTATCTCCGGCTCTCTCTCTCTCTCTCTCTCTCTCTCTCTCTCTCTCTCTCTCTCTCTCTCTCTCAATAGTGCATCATATCCTCACTACAATACTCTCATAATAACTCTCAATAATCATTTTTAGGTCATGGATGCACCTCCCAAGAGGCATGTGATGGAGCTCAAATATGCGGAAAATTTATGTCATGCAAAGTGAAATTTTTATATCAAAGTGTCATGAGAGTCATCCTTTTATGTATTCCCAAATATAAAATGTACCATGTTGTATGGTCTAATATGTGGACAAGGAGGACAAAAATGCTAAGGTTCTAAAGTCCTAAATTTTCATGTACTCAAATGTTTTTTATAAAGAAATATGAATATGGAAGAGTTGTGTGATGGTTGGTTAGGGGAGTTGCAACCACTTGCTCTCTCTTTATCATCCCATTCTCACGTATCTTTCTCTCTCTCTTTTTGGGGCACAACTCTTGCTTCTTTCTCTCTGTGTGTTTCTTGTTGAATCTATGGAGGAGGGAGAGAGTGAGGATGAGGAGAGTGCTGATCTTTTGTGTGCCATGTTTGTGGAAGGAAGAGAGGCTTGAGATTGAAAGCCAAGCTTTCCACATAGACTTTGTGGGAGTGTTCTATGGTTTTCTTGCTGTTCTTGGTGCTTGTGGGAGGGGCTGTCAAGTGGTGCGTAGCCAGGGAAACTCCAATTTCAAGACAAGAAAAAGAGAAGGTGAAATGGAGTCTTTGAGCAGAACTGAATTTGATGATAGAGAAGAAGCTTGACAGCATGAGCGTGCTTTGGATTCATTGGGTACGTTGATGCTTCACTGGCACTGCGTCTGGTGTCATGGGTATATTATGAGTTACTACACTCGAGTCTACCCCTTTAAGTTCTTCTAGAAACCATCTGAATACGTCTACGTACTCTCACAAGAGAGCGACAAGACTCATTTCTTCTTCCTCAGTCAAGTCATCCGTAATGAAGGCTGGTCAGGGTGTCTCCCGTTCCCGGGCTAAGTTCACCTCTTTGACCTTGGCTAGTCCCTCGATTGGTTTGCTTGTTTGTCCTTGCCATTTGGCACCCACAAGCTCACTATCCTATCTCCTTTCTTGAATTTCGTAGATGGTTTAGGGAGGTCCCGTGGTTTCCGTTGTTCGTTTGTTTGTGTGTCCCTGAGTTGGTTCGCCCTTCTCTACTTCAATCGTCTATTAGGATGCACTTTTTCGATTAAAATACTTTGGATAAATTAAAAGGAAATAGCTTACACTCAAGGAATTGGTCATTTGTATTTTTCCAATGGAATGAATGAAAGGACATGAGACTTCTATGCATTCTTAGAAATTTTTTACATGCATTACAAGTAACTAACTTAGATTAATTAATGCCCATCTTTACAAGTCAAAATAATGATAATACACTTTGATTGTGCATGGAAGGAATAAATTGCATGTCGCATTAATGAACATCTTTTCTTCGAAATGATTCTTTAAAGAAAGCTGCTAGCAACCATAGGAAATTGCTAGGCATGGAAGTGGTTCTTAAATCTACGTAAAGTAGATTATAATCTAGTCAATTGGCTTAAATCTCAATCAGCTCATTCAGCATACAAATATCTCAGTTATAGAAGAAGTAGGAAAAATGTTGCATGGTTCACATAAAACCCTAACGCTTAGTAGCATAAATCTTGAATGCATGTTACAGAAGGATCACTAGGAATTATGCTATAACTTAACTTACGCTTTGATCTTAGTTGGAAAAGTTAGGGATTGAAAAACTACTCATATATAGACAATACATCATGTGGTTATGAAAATGGTATCGTAAATATCTTCAAGAATAGGCAAGTAAATTGGTTTAAACCTAAACACCTAAAAACTATGAGGGACTCGTTTAGGAAGGGTTAATTAAATGCAACATATCCCAAAGAGCTAACTAGGATTAACATGTTGAAGACGTGACCTAGTCGCTCTTATTGCCAAAGCTAAAACTTCTATACCCTAAAGACTTGCCCACATTCACGGAATGTAGGGACAGTAGGACATACTTGCGAGAAATGATCTAGGGTTTTTACCCTAAGGATCTCTCGCTAAAAAGATAAAACTCGTTTGCACTTGGAACCCTAGGACCAACAATGTCGGCCTAATGCAATCAAGAACAGATTGTTATATCTAATCATGATTTTGTGATTATAAAACTCCATTCGATGGGTAAATAGTCCCATAGTTTTGATGCGACACTTGTGCAACAAGTTGCAGAGTTGCATGATCTTGTGATTTGATCACAAGGGAATGACCAATTTCTCGGAATGAGATTGGTAGATTCTTATGCAAGTTATCTTGCAAGAGGATGAATAATCGTCCTGATATAGTACCTTTCTTGGGTAAAGTGACCAAGGTATGGGGGTTAGATATTTGCTTGGAAGCAAAAGACCAATCAGTAAATTAGAATAGCATATTTACTGCTAATAGAACTTAAGGTTTGACTAAGTTGGGTTAATAGGATACGGCCCTAACCCAAGGATATAGGGTTAACAAATAAACCCTTGGAGATCTTGCCAAGTCGCAATTGATCCCGGACGGAGTGCTGGATGCATTCGGAAAGAAGAATTCGCTCCTTAGCAGTTGGCCAAAAATAACGACCAATGGAAATGATTGTGCTTGTAACAGTTTTAAAAGCACTGTTTTGCTTTGTTTGCTCAAAGAATTAAAGGATGAAAAGATATCTAATGCTTCAGGTTGAAGGCCTGAAGGGAAAGGCAGCTTCAATTACCCCTGACTGCCTGCCTGACCTTAACCAAGGGGGTTGTTAACCGCGCCGGGAAGGTGGATCGAACCCGCCGCGAGAGGTCTCTCTGTTGAGCACTACTTGGAGCAGGATGACACTTGGGTGCCAGAGGGGGCTCTAGCCGTAAATCCCTCACCTTCCTCGCCCTGCAGAAGAGGCCAACGTGACTCGAGATTGGATGTTGAGGCCCACATACGAGTCTATGGGTGAAATCTTGGATTAGTAATCCTTGTGGATTGCTGGATAGCCTTCGGGTGGATTATGGATAAGCCGATGGGCTGGACTTTATGTATTTCAAAGATAGATATGATAACATGTTGAAAAGGAACTTGTTTGACATTGCTTTTCTATGTCAAGTGCTATGATTACGTAAAGGAACTAGTGCCTAACGGACTAATTAAGGAAGCTGTATGATGCATGTCCAACTAAATGTGGTAGGTAATTAGATAACTAAAATAACTTGAGAAAAGTGCGATGAATGTGGCCATGGGTCCGTTCTACAGATGGGTGGTCCCAGTTGGCTGGGAACTTTTCTCAATCATGATGGACAGCAAGAAGATCGTTCAAAGGACACGAACAGCAAGGGCGATGACCTAGAATCTAAGTTATAATAATCCCGATTTATTATGTTTTAGGGGAATGGAATGGGACTATGTCTTATGGCAGAGAGGTGGAGCCTTGCATCACTCTCGTTTCCCATTCTCCTTAAACCAAGTGCAGCATGAATCCACTTCGGACCTTGCGTTTCTACGTAAAGTAGTTCGCTTGGGTTCGACGCTAGTTTCCGTTTAGGAAATGACCAATAGAGAAAACCCTGATTCAAGTCGGTCCTAAGTGGGAACGGCCACAATACTTCCGCTACATGGAGACGCGGAAAGTCCTAGATCACAAACCCTGTAACATTCCATGTGAGTGCCGGCCGGAGCTTTCTAGACATCCTTTCCGATGGGATGCTAAGACGTGTCCTGAAGACAATAGATGGACATGTTACAGTTGGTATCAGAGCGAACCAAGGAAGGATTTGTTTTTATGAAATCTTAATAAGATGAAGTAAAACAAATGTTGATGTTCCAAACATTTCCTTACTTTCAATGCTTGCAGAATAATGAAGCATGGAACAGGTTCTTAGTGTTCCATGTCATGTTTATGACTACAATGCATTCCCCAGATTATCAACAAAGGGTTGAGATGATGAACATCCTAGAGCATATTTATAATCCATCGCCTTTGTAGGTGGAACAAAGATGGACGGGTGCCTCAGGAATCTACTATATAGGTGCCCACCGGTTTGCATACCTCCAAACCAACCTCAAGAGGATCAAGTGGTTGGAAGACTTGAAGATTGTGAAGCTATTCATTTTTTTGGAGGCTCACGTAAACTCAACTTTACATATTCGAGATCGGAGGGTTGAGCTGAACTCATATGTACATGAGGAAGTGACCGGTGTGATCCCCACCGACAGGATCAAGGTGTTGGGGCACCATGAGAAGAATGGGTTCCAAAGGAAAGGATACCCTGATCTTCCAATGACTTACCAATTCCTGAAGATCTATGATCGGAAACCATACTTTTATCCATTTCTCGTAGATAAATGTAATACAATACTATTCTCCCCAAACTAAATGTATCAGTCACTTTGCCATACCAAGAGATGTTCTACTCCGAAAGGGCTAGGCCCATATAAATGCAATAAGACATCTTTTTATCAATATCTATTTTGTTCATGAGAATGGATAAGAAGTTAAGTGGTTAGATTGCTTTGTTGATAGTAGCTAAGATGGAGATGAAATATAAATTGTAACGATTAACGAGTAATAACGTTAAGAAACCTTTATCCAAGCACAACCCTAGGTACAAATTCCCAGTTCGCCTCCTACATCAAGTATTGCTGTAATCCAAGAGAAGAAGTTTCTTCTCAAGAAGTTTAAGCCACTTGAATTTGACGGGAGAGGCAGGTCTGTCCAAGAAGATGTTGAAATTTGGATTGAATCCATGGAGGATTACTTTGAAGCAGCCAGTACTGCACTCGCCAACCAAGCTATGCTCACCAAGCTAAAGCTCACCGGCAAAGCCAGGCTTTGGTGGAAGCAATGGTGCAGAGATCAAGGGATCGCGGAAGGATCCGTTACTGGGAGAAGTTGAAGAAAGCCGTGCAGGGAAGATACTTACCACCTACGTATCACACATAGAAAATGAATGAGTTCTACAAGCTAAAATAGCTGGGACTCACTCTTGGCGCATACTATTCTAAATTCATCTCACTTCTTAAGTATGCGCCACAAATGGACATGACACAGCAAGTGTCAAAATTTTGTGATGGTTTAAATCCACCAGTGAATACCCGTCTCAAATCTATGCACCCATCAGATCTTCAAGACGCACTCATTCGAGCTGCCCCTGTAATTCAGGAGGTGCAGGCTAGGCTAAGAGGTAACAAAACTTGGTCTTATAATGACCCGAATAGAGCAACATTTAGGCCTCAAATGAAGAGAGTTCAAGGTCAGAATCAGGGACAAAGAAAGAAAGCAAGGACTAATAATGTCAACAACTTTGTTCCTACTCAAAGCAATGGCCGAAACCTCCAATGTTTCCACTACAACGAGCCCGGTCATTTCAAGAGGCAATGTCCCAAGCTTGGAGGAGGACATCACCAAGCACCTTTCCAAGGAACTGGCCATGGTCAGGGAGTCGCTACCCGAGGCAGAGGAAGAACCACCTGCATTACCAATAGGCAAATGTGCGAAGAAGAAGAAGATCCGACCATGGAAGCAAAGTTTGAAAGGGCGACAATCCATGCCGCTCTTCACAAGAAAGGGCCAAATCACCAGCTCTTGGTGATTCAGACACCTTCAGACTATCAAGGTAAAGGTTTCAAGACCTTGATTGATTGTGGCAGTACACATTCCTTTATCTCACCAGCTTGTGCAAAAAGATTAGGAATATCCACAGTAGAAGCACCTATCTTGCTTGTGGAATTGGCAAATGGTCGTGAGGTTACTTGTACCAGGCAAATTGCTAAGGTGGAATTCTTTCTAGGAGGAAAGATGACTTCGATCAAATTCAGAGTCATGAGCCTAGGTATCCATGAGTGTCTACTCGGAATGGATTGGCTTAAACCTAATGACGTCCACATTCATTGTGGAAAGGGCCAAATTTCCTTCCGGAACTCTGAAGGAGATTTAATCACAATTCAAGGTGAGGCTGGAGTGCCAAAAATTCAATTGGCTAAGGCATCTCGGATTATAAAGGGAGTTAGAAAGGGACTACCTATCTACATTATTAAGCTCAACAAGTTATATCAAAAGTAGGAGTCTAATGAAGGACCTTCATGGCTAAAGGAATACACGGATGTATTTCCTGAAGAGTTGACAAAACTCCCGCATCAAAGAGAAGTGGATTGTGAGATCAAGCTAGTGCCACGAGCTACGCCAATTGCAAAGAGACCCTATAGAATGTCCATACCAAAAGCAATTGAGTTGAAGGAACAACTCAAGTAGCTGCTAGATCAGGGCTGCATCCGTCCTAGTAGTTCACCATGGGGAGCTCCAGTATTGTTCCAGAAAAAGAAAGATGGAACACTTCGACTATGTATTGATTACACAGAGTTGAATCAATCAACTGTCAAGAACAAGTACCCTATTCCTAGAATAGATGAACTTCTTGATCATCTTCAGGGTGCAAAGATCTTCTCCAAGATTGATCTCAGGTCTGGTTACTATCAGATAAGGATCAAGGAAGAAAATATCCCAAAGATGGCCTTCATCACAAGATATGGGCACTTTGAATTCTTAGTTATGTCATTCGGGCTTACGAATGCGCTTGCCACCTTCAACAGGTTAATGCAGGATATCTTTAGGCCATATCTTGATGACTTCATGCTTGTCTTCTTTGAGGAACTTTAGTCTATTCCAAACAGGAAGAAGATCATGAACCCCAACTTTGGATTGTCCTTGAGACAATGAGGTCACACAAGCTATATGCTAAAATGAAGAAATGTGCATTCTTCAAGTGTCAGATTGAATATCTGGGATTCATCGTATCAGCAGAAGGAATCTCAGTGGACCCAGCCAAAGTCAGAGATGTGCTAGAATGGCCAATACCAATAACTATCAAAAAAATATGCAGTTTTTTGGGATTAACAGGGTGGTATAGGGTCTTCATAAAAAACAATGCTTTGATTGCAACACCTCTGACGGATTTACTGAAGAAGCAAACTTCCATTGCATGGTTAACTCCCGAACAAAGCATCTTTGATAGATTGAAGCAAAGTTTAGTATCAGCACCTATCCTAAAACTTCCAAACCTCAGTAAGGAGTTTGAGGTAGTAACTGATGCTAGCGCACTTGCCTTAGGATGTGTGCTCATGCAGGAAGGTCATCCTATAGCATACTCTTCAAGGAAACTGAAAAGCCATGAGAAGATTATGCTATCCATGATCTAGAATTGTTAGTTGTCATCTATGCTCTAAAGCTTTGGAGACACTACCTGTTGGGTAACAAGTTTACTCTAGTGACTGGTCATAAGAGTCTCAAGTGGATCTTTACCCAGAACGAGCTCAACATGAGGCAATGTCAATGGATTGAGGTGCTAGAGGAGTATGACTTTGAAATCAAGTACCAACCTGGAAAGGAGAATGTAATTGCCGATGCACTTAGTCGTAAGGCATTCCTTAATTCTCTAATCTTGCAAAACCCATCAATAGCTAGATCTCTAGCTACAAAGGTATCTATGCCAAACAATCCAATACTTGAGCTGGCTAGAGAAGAGGCATGCCCCAGCCTATCATAAGATGCTAAGGGAGATCTCTATCAAGGACCAGGATCAAAAGCTACAGGCTAAGTATCATGAATACTCTATCAATAGTGGACTTGGCTACTATAGAATGAGGTTGTGTATACCGACAAGCCAGTCACTTAAGTAGAAGATATTGTGGGAAGCTCATGATTCCCCTTTCTCAGGACATCCTGGCTATGCCAAGAATCTCAATGCAGTTAGGAAGAGCTACTATTGGGAGAGGCTTAAAGGTGACGTTCTTAAATATGTCATTGAATGTTTGTCTTGTCAACGTATCAAAGCCGAACATTCTTGTCAACGTATCAAAGCCGAATATGTCAAAATGCCAGGGAAGTTGCAACCACTTGACATTTCCCAAATGAAATGGGAATTCATCAATATGGACTTTGTCATTGGCCTACCCCAAGTTCAGGGAGGATACAACTCCATCATGGTTGTTGGTTGACATGCTGACTAAGGTCGCACACCTTATTCCAATAAAGACAAACTATAAAGCCTCAGACATTGCAAGGTTGTTTATCAAGGAGATATTCAAGCTACATGGGTTACCCAGAAGAATCATTAGTGATGGTGATTCTCTCTTCACATCACACTTCTGGAGAGCTATCTTTGAAGCCATTGGGACTCAACTCTATTTTAGTACAGCCTACCATCCCCAAACGGATGGCCAAACAAAGTGAGTCAATCAAGTCATCGAGGATATGCTTAGGGCACACTACTGTCGTGAACCAAAAAGGTGGATTCAATACTTGCCTTTGGTTGAATTTGCCTACAATGCTTCTTACCAACAAAGCATTCAAATGACCCCTTTTCAAGCATTGTATGGTCATGACTGTCAAAGTCCCCTAAACCTCTCAGATCCAACCTTGAGGGTTGAAGCTTCAAGGCAGATGTTGGAAGAGATGGATGACCAAATAAAGTCAATAAGACAGGACATCCAAGCCGCCAAGGATAGACACAAGGCATACGTGGATTTGAAGCGTCAAGATAGAATCTTTGAGGAAGGAGACATGGTCTTTATTCGCGTATGCCCAAAGAATAGTTCTCTATCCTTAGGAGATTGCAAGAAGCTAAGTCCAAGGTATTGTGGACCATACAAGATCCTCAAGTGCCTGGGACCTAATGCTTATAGATTACAACTCCCAGAGAACCTAAAGGTTCATAATGTATTCCATATCAGCCTATTGAAAAAGTATGTACCTAATCCTAACCATGTACTTGATGACCACCAAGTTGTAATGCCTAATCAAGGAGTCCTTGAACTAAGACCTGACAGGATCTTAGATGTTAGGGAGAGACAACTGAGATCCAGAACCTTGAGAAAATGCCTCATCCACCACTGGAAAGATTATCCTAAGGAGGATGCCACTTGGATAGATGAAAGCACTCTCAACCATCAATATCCCCAATTTATCTCGAGATGAGGACATCCCAATTTCTCCAAGGGGGAGAGAATGTAATATTTCCAATTCCTCACGCATTTTTTTATGGGACCTGAAATGGGCCGGCACTGGCTATGGCACTAGCCGACCTCATGCTCATAACAGACAAACACACCCTCACGGCCTCGTGACCAGGAGTGTCTATCTTCTGCTCTAAAGGACAAACTGCCCCAAGCCCTAATCTATGCTTTTATATTTTTATAGTTTTGTAGTCCAACGTTTCCCTTTCTATAAACTCCATAGAGGGAGAACCCATACACATTGGCAATAAATGCCACGATAATCACATATATGGGAGGCAACCTCTCGGTGGAAACACCACAGCCCCACTACAGCTCTCCTATATCGCAGGGATTGGCCCCTTGATGCGCTACTCAACATATAAAACAAACGAACAAACTCCACTCTTCATTTCGACAGTACTCCAGGAGATACCATGTTTCCTTACTAAATAATCCCCCAAGAAACGAACATCTATCCTACAGCTTAGGATGCCTTTCCACACTCCAGCGTAGTCATTGTCATTGAAAACAGGTGCTATGCATCCAAGTTTTTTTATTCCGATACCATGGTTTCATGCACATGCAAAGTGAATGATCCTAAAGTGCTCAAACATCATTTTCAATGAGGAATGTGTTGTGCACAACCAGGCTTTCAATGCTTATCCCCTAACGCATTGCGGTGATGAAAGGATAGCACCAAGACTGAACTCGTGCTACTATCCTCTTAATAAAAATACCATAGACTCTATGTCATGGTATGCATAAAAAAATCAGCAACAATTAGCACGCAAATCACACCATTCAAACATCCCAACCCCCCACGTTTAGGTATTGCTTTCGTTGCACAGGTGTAGAGGTTCATTTTGTCATGTTTTGATGTATGAAAAGTGATAAATCACAAACTTTGACAAAGAGATAGGGAAAATTTAGGCTAAACCTCATGCTCTGCCACTACCACATATCCACAAACAATCATTATATTTTTTCTTATTTTTCCAAGATGTATTTCTATTTTTCCCCTTATTTTTTCCATTTTCTTTATTTATTTGGCAATAAAATATAGTATTTTCTAATTTTTCTTATTCCAATCACTTCAACATACTAACATTCAATTTATCTTCCATTTTTCCCCCATGGGAACACATTTTACCCACCGAAACGAAAAAGCTACCATTTTGCCACTTAAAAATCGCATTTCGGGTTTAGGAGAATTAAAGAAAGTATGTAAATCATTGCAAAGCCAAGATTTTCTGATACGCAGCAATTACTCATAATGCAACCAGCACACAAACAAATTTTCATCAAATAAGAACATAATTATAATCATAAACTATCAAAAATCCTTCATTTTCTTCATAAAAATAGTCATACCGTGTTTTTACATAACTCGAGATGCCTTGAATGACTGCATAACTAGTAGACGAAGCCTCCATTGCTATCAATACAATGCTTCACATCAATCTTTAGCATCTCCATCAATCTCCATCACCATTTTCTCCATTCTCCTTCCCCAGTTCCTCCTTTAAGATATGGCACACATGAACAACCCATAGGGAAGAGAGAGAAAGACTAGAATCTGTTCTCTTCATCCACACAGTCATTTCTCGTGCAAAGACAAGCAAAAGCATCAGCCAAGAGGGAGAAGTTGAGGGGTATTCTCTGTTAGATAGGTTACTTGCAGCCTCCATGCATGATCATGAGGGAGGAGGGCGCATTTTTCGGCGCATCTTCACTCCATCTTCACGTCCTTCCTCTCCACGTTTTTTCATCCTCTTGCAAAAAAATTTGGGGGAGGGGGGTCAAGGCTCCAAAGGGCACCCCCCTTTGGTCTAAAATTTTGTCCACCTTTTCGTATCTTGGCTAAGTTTTGGCCCCTTCCTCGTCCAGTCTCCGTTTCAAGCTCTGAAAAATCTTGCGCATCCGTCTTGACATCCCGCACTGACTCGCAGCTCCTAGCATCCTGCACGGCAGTCGAAAAAATTATCAAAAATCCAGAAGTGTCGCTCGGTCGCCTTTTAAAAGTCGTCCTTCACTTGGTGTCTAAATTCGTCCTAGCTGTAGCTGCTGCCTTCGATGTTAAATATTTTTCCCCTAAATTCTGGATTTTTTAGCAAATTTTAGGCACATCCCAGGTTCAAAAATCAGCTCTCATTGGCGACCACGGGATAGGGCGACTCAGCTCATCGAATCCCACAACAGATCTGCACAAAAAAACCAAAGGAAACATCAAGGTGATACAAAATAGATACATATTAAAACACAGCACAATGCTCACCCTACCCCCTTACAAAACGAAGGCATGAAATCCACAAGGAGTAGGCCCAGCATAATCTAATAGAAGGCCCGAAGGTAGTCACTAACTAACTACTCCAACACGCCCAAACTAAAAAGAACTATCAAAGAGGTTGCCCTAAATGGTGGTCTGAACTACCTCCCTAACTAAGGACAACACAACCAGGAGCTTCTACTAGGCGAGGACTCCTATAGCCTAATCAAGAAGTATTTTCTTTTTGCACATTTCTTCTTTTAAGTTTTTATTTTCCCATACTCGGGCATGTAAAAAGGAGGGAGCTGAGCATAGTGACCCAAGGAGAATAGGGCATCGACCTCAGGTCCTGTCTCGGTACCCAAGAACCTACCAAGCCCTCGCAAGGCGACACTTAATCATTTTCTGACGCTCACTTTTATTTTCGCTCCAACCTTCCTTACTTTCTTCTTTTCCAGCGAGACGCCACCCCTAGGAAGACAAGGCATCGGCCCCGGGTCTGACTCATCCCCAGGAACCTACCAGGCCTTCTCTAGGCAATGATCAATTGCTTATAAAATTTCCTTTCTTTTCTTTTCTATTTTTATAGGGATTAGAACCCCTTTTTACACACCTTTGTATATATTTATTTTCTTTGAGATATTCAGGGTTTTTTCCTCTCAATCATCATCATTTTCCTCCGCAGGCTTCTCTAACTGCCTCACAACTAACAATAACTCCTAGAACGGCTACCTAGCAGGCTAGCAGAACAGGGTCACTAGAACTGCCTTCTAGAACAGGTCTTCTGATGCCTGGCAATGTCTTTACAGGAGGCAACGACTACTCAGCCCTCCCCTCAAACATACCTAACCTAAACCTGGGACTTCATGCCTTGGATGTCGGTCCCCAACAAGAAAAGAAAATCCCCTACAAGTACACAGACACATATAGCATAAAAACATGGTACTCGTAAAGGAGAGATATCACTTGGATAGGGCCACGAGAAGTCTCCCGCGTGACAAAGGCTCCTTCCAAGCTCTTCTTCGAACCTATCTAGCACAAAACTAAAACAAGAAACCATTAATCGCACCTGTACTAAACATACAACTGGCCCCCTTGGCCTAATGAAATAAAACATTTAAAACCTTGCAAAATTGGCCCTCTTGGCCTAACGAAATAAAATAGCATAGCACCTACACATCCCTCCCCGAAGTAGTACAGATATACAATAATATGCTCCTTTCCAAGGAGGAAAAATAGGGCTTGCAGCCCTAAGCTAAATGCATAAGATTATGACCCATCCCTCCTCCATATATAGCAAGAGGCGTACACATAACATGTTGTCTAATCAGCCTATGGGTCCAGGATAACAACGGTAGATTGGTCTCAGCTACTCTTTGCATCACCCATATAAACCATCGCCTGCCATATATTGCATGCTCTGATAACATTCCCCACAAGCGACCGGGTCCTGTCTCATTATTGATAGCGATATCCAAACTAGGACCATAGTTGAAGAAAATGTCTTCATAAGCAAGATTTGCCAGCGAATCCACAAACTGATTCCAGTAACGTGGAATCAACTGAAAAGACACTCTCTCAAACTCCTTAAGTAGAACCATCACAGTTCGATGATACATACAAAGGATGGGATCCCGCACTATGTATGTCCCATCTAGCTGATTTAAGATCAACTGGGAATCCCCTTTTACTAACAACCGCCGAATACCACCTTGCTTGGCAATATAGTCCCATAATCAAGGCTTTATACTCCGCCATGTTGTTAATGAATCCTACCCTGAGATAGGTAGCTAACTTCATCGTAACTCTACGTCGGGGATCTCAAATTACTACTCCAACACTCCCTTTTTTATTAGGGCCCCTAGACACTCCATCAAAATATAATGTGTATGTCCACAATGGGTTTACACAGCGTGCCATCACAAACTCCTCTATCCGTAATTATGATAGTCAAAATTTAGCATGTTTAGAGGATGAACTGACGGCTCCATCTCACCTTCTTTATTAAACTCAACAGGGATACTTGTCAATATTCGTAAGTAGTAATGGCAGAAGACTTTGATCTCTCACACAAAGGTTGCGTCATCTTGCTCAATCACTTTGTATCCTTTACTCCACCAGATAAGTTTTCCCTGATGGTATCTCTGCTCCAAATATGGGTACTCCAAATAAGGAATTAACCGCCCCATCAACCTGTTGAGATATCGAGCTCCACTTGTGATATGCCAGGGTGACCGTTATGCATTTACGTCACCGACTTGTTAGTTGCAGATGCGGTTGGTACACTGCCCATGAATAATAGCTAGATGACAGCTATCCTTATCTACTCTAGTTCGTGGCTCAATTAGTATGCCACCTTAGTTAGTTGAGTTTGATTTGAGATCCATATATAGGGTTCTTCTATTTCTATGTACTAGAGTTCTTTTTGGCTTACACAACTAAGAAGAGGAAAACTGTTTTCAGCCTCCACCCTTGTGTGTATTCCCCCATTGTGCAAGCAAGAAAGCTATAAGTGAGACTCCTTCCTTCTCTCCCACAATCTTGACATGGTATCAGAGCCTTGTTCGTGGTAAGGAGCTCAAGAAAGCAAGCCAAGTTCGCGGTGTTCTGGTAATAGGAACAGTGTTGCTTTCATTTTTCTGTTTTGGGAGCAAGTCTTTGCAGGTAGCACAGTCGGAAAGTGCAAGAGTGCATTGTCTCAGATTGAGACGCCCTTCACGGTGAAGCAAGAGGGCAGTATATGCTGCGGGAAAGGCCTTTAGCCCTTGGTGACCCTGTTTTTTTTATTTGAGGCCATTTCGGGACCTGTTTTGGAGGCGGAAGTTTTCTGCATGTACTCAAGAAAAGGCCCAATTTTATGCTGTGTGACCACTGTTCTACAGGTCGGTGAAAAGTTACTATAGAAATTACATCGTATGCTTGTGCGCAGAGACATTGGGAGTTACAGAATCATCCTTGATTCCTGTTTATGCAAAATTGTCACTAGGAAGTGACTGTGTGGTCAAATACCACTTTCGCCAGTTTTGCAGATTTGCCCTTGTGAGGGTGAAGCTGTGTTTTTTGCAGTGACAGAATTTTTTGCAGTGTTCTGTAATGGTGTCTGATTCTCTTTCACAGATTGTCACTGAAAAGCTTGACAATAACAACTTTCAAGCATGGAAGTTTAGAATGACGAATTTCCTTATGGGAAAAGGATATTGGGAATTTTTTGCAGGAAATGAAGAAGAACCAGTTCTTCCTGATGTTCCCAATCAACAGCAAATGCAGGCATTTAAAGGATGGAATGAGAGAGCCAGGAAAGTTATGTACTGGTTGTCTATCAGTATTTCAGACTCTATGATTGTGCATATTCAGGATGCAAGTATGCCAAAGGAGGCATGGGATACTCTGTAAAAAATGTATAGCACAAATACGCAAGCCAGGAAAGTGCAGCTCAAGCAAGAGTTGCACAATGTGCAAAGAGAAAGTATGAGCATCAATGACTACCACATGAAGGTGAAGAAGATGGCAGATGCACTTGCTTCCATTGGGACGCCAATGGAAGATGATGATTTAGTTTCTGTGACCTTGAATGGTCTAGGAAAGGATTATGCACAGTTCCGAACATCCATTTCCGTCCGTGAAAGATTTCCTGATTTTGAGGAGTTGATTGCTCTTCTAATTTTTGAGGAGCAGAGAAATGGTGGTGCATCTTCTTTAGGAGGAACTTCAAAAGAAGTTGTCTTCTACTCAAATGCTGGAAGAGGTAGAGGCAGAGGTAGAGGAGGCCGATCTGGAGGCCGTGGTAGAAATCAGAATATGTAGCAAACTCAAGAAAACCAGTCCTATGGAGGAGGACGTGGTAACTCTAGAGGCAAGGGGAGCCAAAGAGATCGTGGTGGATGGCAAAGAGGCCAAAATGCAAATAGCAATGTTGAATGCTACTACTGTGGTAAAATGGGTCATATGGCTAAAGGCTGCTATAAAAAGCAGAATGACATCATGAATGGAAAATTGCAACAAGGGAATAATGCATCTTCTAGTAGACAGGGTGATGACAGAAATGAGCATTTGTTTATGGTGTAGCACATGACCAATTCTGTGACAAGTGCAGAAGAGAGCAACGATGTGTGATATGTTGACTCAGGTGCATCAAACCACATGTCAGGTCATGCAGAATGGATGCAAGATGCAAGGAAAATGGAAAAACCAGGATTTGTGGAGACTGGTGATGATACTGCACATCCTATTGTGCAGATTTGAAAAATTCCTTTGTCTATGCAAGATGGGAAAAATAAATACCTGTCGGATGTATTTCATGTCCCGAATATCACCAAGAACCTGGTTTCTGTTGGTCAAATGGTTGAGGAGGGCTTGCAGGTCAGTTTTAATTCTCATGGATGCTTTGTTGAGGATATGAAAAATAAAGGTCGCTTGATAGCAAAAGGAAAGAAAATGGGTAGAATGTTTATGTTGAATGCAGACATGCCTGAGTTGAGTGCAGCAATGTTTGCACATGGGACCAGTGTAGTTGCAGATATTGATATCTGGAATAAACGCATTGGTCATGTTAATGTACATCGACTTAAATCAATGCAAGCCCAAAATATTGTTGCACGATTGCCTAAATTCAAGGTTGCAAAAATGCATAAGGTATGTGAAGCTTGTCAGTTTAGAAAACAGACAAGGAAACCATTTCCTAGACATGTTCAGGAGAGTAAGAAGCCATTGGAATTAATCCACTCTAATGTGTGGACTACTAAAGCTACATCTCTTGGAGGATGTCATTATTTTTCCACTTTTATTGATGACTACAACAGAAAAGTTTGGGTGTATTTTATGAAAAAGAAAAGTGAAGTTTTTGGGCATCTCAAAACTCTTAAAGCTGTGGTTGAAAAAGAAATAGGCCTGCACATAAAATGCCTAAGGTCAGATGGAGGGGGAGAGTACCTCTCAAATGAGTTTGCAAGGTTCCTGCATGAGCATAGCATAAAGCAGCAATATTCATGCAGTCATACCCCACAACAAAATGGAATTGCAGAAAGAAAAAGCAGGCATATTGGAGAGGTATCTCATGCCATGCTCAACGAAAAAGACTTGCTAGATTTTTACTGGGCTGAAGCAGTTGCTACAGCAGTCTACATAATGAACAGGACTCCCACTGCAGCAATACATGGGATGACTCCAGAGGAGAGGTATACTGGTAGGAAACCAGATATTTCTCATTTGAAGATTTTTGGTTGCATTCCTATGTTCATGTGCCAGATGAGTTGAGATCCAAGTTGGATCCAAAAGCTGAGAAGTGCATCTTTATTGGTTACTCTCTGCAAGCAGAAAGGGTATAGATGCTATAACCCTTCTACTCATAAGTTTACAGTGAGCAGAGATGTTGTTTTTTATGAGATGAGTAGCTGGTATAAACCAATAAATGTGATTGATGATGTAGATGCACAAAATGGCAATGCTACACAGAATTCACAGCAGCAGTCACAAGATATTAGTGGACCTGGAGCGTCCTCTAGCAGTGGTTCACATTCTTCGCCATGGACAGGCAGATTGAGATCAGGAGAATCTTCTCAAAGCAATGCAGATAGTGGTATGCAGGTATCACGAAAAGGAAAAGAGAAGGTAGATCAGCCCATGTTTGATGTGAATGCAGGTCACTCTTATGTGGATGGTGAATCCAGTGGCTCAGAACAGAGCATTGATGATGAGTTGGGTATTCTTTCTATTGTTACACCTGGAGTAAGGAAGACTAGGGATGTTTTGAGAGCACTTGGAAGTGAGCCTACTTTGCATAGGTCTACCAAAGCTAGGTATGTTGTGGATAGGCTGAAATATGATGGATTTACAGCCATTCACTATGCATATATAGTCAAAGTGATACAGGAACCAGAACCCACTTCTTTTGAGCAAGCCATGGGAAAAGAAGAATGGGAGAAAGCCATGGATGAAGAAATGAATGCCTTGGAAGCAAATGCTACATGGGAGTTGGTACCTTTGCCTAAAGGTAAGAATGCAATTGGCTGTAAGTGGGTTTATAAGGTGAAGCACAATGCAGATGGTTCTGTGAACAGATACAAGGCAAGATTAGTAGTCAAGGGGTATGCACAAACATATGGTATTGATTATGAAGAAACATTCAGTCCGGTTGCAAGGATGGCAACTGTAAGAGCAGTCATTGCTATGGTTGCATCAAAGGAATGGTCTTTACATTAGATGGATGTAAAGAATGCCTTCTTGCATGGTGATTTGCAAGAAGAGGTATATATGGAGCAGCCACCAGGTTATGTGCATGTTGTTCATCCTGAGTTTGTTTGCAGGTTGAAGAAAGCATTGTATGGCTTGAAGCAAGCACCTAGAGCATGGTCTAACAGGATAGGACAATATCTTGTCACTATTGGCTTTTAGATTTCCAAGGCAGATTTCTCACTTTATGTGAGAAAAACAGAAAAATGTATTATGCTGCTTGTCATTTATGTTGATGATTTGATTATCACAGGTGAGAGTGATGAAGATATCCTTCATGTGAAAATGCTATTGAAGCAAAAGTTTGAGATGAAGGATTTGGGAGAGCTGCATTATTTCTTGGGCATTGAGGTGATTAGATCACCAAGTGGGATATGGCTCTTGCAGAGGCAGTATGGATTGGACATGTTGTCCAAATATGGGATGACAGGCTGTAAGCCTATTTCAATTCCTTTGGAGCAGAATGTGAAGTTGAGCGCAGATGCAGGTGAGCTTCTCGAAGACCCTACTATGTACAGACGCATAGTAGGAAGTTTGATTTATATCACTATTACCAGGCCAGATTTGAGCTATGCTGTTGGATTGGTAAGTCAGTTTATGCAAGCTCCAAGGAAACCACATTTGGATGCGGCTAGACGCATACTCAGATATGTGAAGTCCACATTGCAGTATGGACTATTTTATGAGACTGGGGTTCAGATACAGTTGCATGGATACACTGATGCTGATTGGGCTGGTAGTATTTCTGATAGATGATCTACCAGTGGATATGTGTTCTCTTTTGGGAGTGCTGCAGTCACTTGGAGCAGCAAGAAACAACCTATAGTTGCCTTGTCGAGCACAGAGGCTGAGTACAGGGGTGCAGCAATGGCTGCATGTGTGGTAGCTTGGTTGCATAAGCTACTTTATGATATGCATCAGCCTACAGATGGGCCAGTTGTCATTTACTGTGACAACATGAGTAGTATACACTTGGCAAATAACCCAGTCTATCATGCTAGAACAAAGCGCATTGAGGTGCATTATCACTATGTGCGGGAGAGGGTTTTACTAGGTCTCATTGATCTAGTTTATGTCAGCACAGAGGATCAGGTAGTTGACATATTCACGAAGGCATTGGGCGCAGAGAAGCTGCGCAAGTTCAGAGACCTGCTTGGTGTGCAGGAATTGGGATTGAGCTCAAGGGGGAGTGTTGAGATATCGAGCTCCACTCGTGATATGCCAGGGTGACCGTTGTGCATTTATGTTACCGACTTGTCAGTTGCAGATGCGGTTGGTACACCACCCATGAATAATAGCTAGATGACAGCTATCCTTATCTACTCTAGTTCGTGGCTCAGTTAGTATGCCACCTTAGTTAGTTGAGTTTGGTTTGAGTCCCATATATAGGGTTCTTCTATTTCTATGTACTAGAGTTATTTTTTGCTTACACAACTAAGAAGAGGAAAACTGTTTTCAGCCTCCACCCTTGTGTGTATTCCCCCATTGTGCAAGCAAGAAAGCTACAAGTGAGACTCCTTCCTTCTCTCCCACAATCTTGACACAACCAGCTTTAAGTTGTTTTGTAGGTCTCAAATTAGCCCCACCATGGATCTGCAATGCATTTCTTCGTGTTAGCATACTTAGAAATAATAAGGTTTAGTCTTATTAAGATTAACCTTATTTTTAAATTCTACTCTCTGCAGATTAGCTAGTAGAGTCGTAGACCTATTTTTCCCTATCCTGACAATCTTGTAGGGGCCATCCCATCTAGGTTCTAGCTTGCCTGGAAACAGCTCCCTATGCGCATCGTAATATAGAACTAATTGCCCTTTTTTAAAGGTATACTTCTTTGCTTTAAGGTCATGCAACTGCTTCATCTGACGTTTAGCTACCTCCTGGTGTAATAAGCTCTGCAACTTCAGTTCATCCAAGTGGGCTATGGTCGTGAAATGTTCAAAGAGTGCATCCTCATCTCCCAAAGAGTGGTTAATCACAAACCGTATGGTTGGCAACTCGACTTCGAGGGGTAATACACACTCTTCCCTATAAACTAATTTAAATGGAGTATGGCTGGTAGCTCGCTTGAACGTTGTATTGTATGCCCATACTACTATACACAACTTCCTGTCCTAGTCTCATTTCTTCTAAGAGACTATTTTAGACAAGATACCCACAAGCTGCTTATTAGTACTTTCGACTTGCCCGTTGGCTTGCGGATTATAGGGGGGTTTTTTATTGTGCTTGATTTGCCAAGCTTCAGTCAAGCTTTTGATCACTTTATTCAAAAAGTGGGTTCCACGGTCCGACACTAGTTCCTTTGGTGGACCGAAATGGCAGATAATCTGCTCTAAAAGAAAACTTGTAGTCTCTTTTGCATTGTCCTGCCTCGTCGCCCGCGCTTCTAACCATTTTGTAAAATAATCTATTGCTACTATAATGTACCTCTTCTAAGTAGTAGATGACGGGGTGATAGGACCCACAAAGTCAATGCCCCACTTCTCAAATGGAAGGATAGCCATGATAGATATAAGTGGGCGTTTCCTATTCTCTCTGCTGTCATGTCTTTGACAGGTATCACATCTCTTAACGTACTCAAAGGAATCTTGGAAGATGGACAACCACCAATATCCAGCTCTTAAAGCTTTCTGTGCCGTCAACCGTCCAGCGAAGTGCCCTCCACATGTAGAGTCATAGCACTCTTCCAGGATGAAAGAAACCTCGTCAGGCATCACATATCGGCGGTAGATATCATCAACACCCTGCCGATATAATGTTCGTGCGATCAAGGAAAACTTCAAAGCCTATTGTCTGATTTTCCTCTTTTCGGATTTTGATAAACCGGCTCCCGTCTCTCCCATTGATAGATAATGCGTGATAGCAGCATACCAAGATGGGATAGAAGCTGTATCAATTTTAAACATTTCTTCAATATCACTTCCTTCGGCCAAAGTCTCTTTAGGCTCCCTGAAATCCACAAGGCATTCCACAATACCCTGCAAACTCGGTGGCTTACTCTTAATCTCATAATCGAACTCCTGCAAAGTGATTAACCACTTTGCCAAACGATCAAACGGCTGTAGCTTATTCATAAGCAATCTAAGCCCTTTCGCCTTCGTATAGAAAACTACCTTCTCATAGAGGATGTAGTGCCTGAATTTTTTAGTTGCAAAGACCATGTCAAGGCACAACTTCTCCATGTAGGTGTAGTTAATTTCTGAAATGCCCAATTTTCGCCTAGCAAAAGCTATCGGATGATACCACTTTTCCTCCCATATTTGGGCTAAACAGCAGAGCTGATACTATGCATGGTGGCTGCTGAAAATATATAAAATACCTCGCCTCTTTTAGGTGCTTTTAAAACTGGTACTTTTACTAGCTCCTGTTTCACATCCTCGAAATCTACCTTACAAGGGTTGCTCCATACAAATAGATAGCTAAAGGATAATAAGTTTTTTAATGGCAATGTCCTTTCTGCAAAGGCATTTATAAACCTCCGATAGTACCCTATCGATGACTGAAAGCTATGTACCTCTTTCAGAGTGCGTGATGGACTTATAGTGACTATAACCTTGATCTTTTCAGGGTCGGTTGCGATTCCTACTGAGCTGACCACATGGCCTAGCAATAGCCCATAAGGCACTCCAAAGACACACTTCTGTGGGTTAAGAGCGATACAAAATTGTCTACAACGCTCAAAGCACTTTCTTAAGATAATCAACATCCTTTCCCTTACAGTGGATACCCCCAAGTCATCGATAAACACTTTTAACTCATCTGGAGAGATGTCACCAAAGGTCTTGTCTGCTATTCATTGCCATGATCCAGGTGCATTGCACAAACCAAAGGCCATCATGTGGTATGCAAAAGTACCAAAGACAGTAATGAAAGTTGTTTTCCACTTGTCCTCTTCTGCAATTGCCATCTGGTTGTATCTTGCAAAGAAATCCATAAACGAATATATTTCCCTACCTGCTAATTGATCCAAAATTTGGTCAATAAATGGCAATGGGTAGTAAACCTTAACTGTTTGCTTATTCAGCTCTCTAAAATCTACACAGTCGGATCTGGTTATTTTTCTTCTTCTTTATAACAAGTGATGAATACCATTCTGTATGCTGTACATGGAAGATTAAACCAGCTTTTCGTAACTTCTGTAACTCCTCAAACAGCCCATCCCTCAACTCAAAAGGCATACCCTTACCTTCTGACACACAGGACGACTACCTTCTTTTACAGGAATAGCATGAACAGCCAGGCTGGGAGGAACGCCTCTCAGCTCATCATAACTCCAAGCAAAGATGTCATGGAATTCTTGAATCAGGGACACATAGTCCTCCCTTTCTGCTGAACTAAGCATGGAACCTAATTTAATTGGCCTCGAATCATTCGGCGTGCCAAGGTCTAGCTCAATCACATCCATGTCTCTTATCCTATCTTGAGGCTCTATCGGCTCATTTAGAGTTATCTGATAAATATCCTCTGTAGTGGACCCCTCTTTAGATTCATCACTGGATGATGTCTCACTACCAGATGGATCATCTGCTATTTCTAATTCAATATAGCGAATAAAGGAGCTCTCTCACTCTAAGGAGACTCAGGGTAAGCATCGACTATTACTCGATTAGCACCTCTACCTAGAACCACTCGACCGGCGGGTATATCGACATGACAGTCTGTTCGTAAGATCCAAGGCCTACCTAGCAAAACTCGATAGCTAGGACGTCCTGCAAATCTTATCACCCTAAAGTCCAAGAAGCATTCTACACTTGCGACTGTAACATGGACTTTAGTAACGCAACCTTCTAGTTGCCTTAGACTATCATCAGCCATTCTAAGAAGGGTGGAGCTATCTTTTTGGATGCCTAGACCCAACCTCTCCATCAACTCTGAACTCATGATATTGACCGAGGACCCAGTATCTACAATAGCATGCTCTACTAATATTCCATCCACGTATGCTGGAACCTTAGGGCAATTCTTTTTAGCATGATCTAAGCAATCTTCCCCTACTCATGCTATGCCCAAAGGTTCTACAATATACCCAATACGCAGGATCTTCTTGAATTCCTTGCATACTCCTAGAGATAATTTAATCAACTGCAAGAGGTTTACATCTAGTTTAACTTTGCAAAGAGAACTTGCTAAATGAAAATCATGATAGGTAGCCAAAACTCTCTTTTCTCGCCAAACCATCCTTTCTTTTGGTCTCGGGACCGACTTTGGTGCTTCTTTTTTAGCTCTTGCCTTCTTTCTTGGCACTTCCTCATCCTTCTTAGGATCAAATTTTCTGTCACAACAGGCCTTAGAGGTCCACCTTCCATGCCAGGATTCAGGACTTGTGTCCCCTTATCCCCTTGCTTAGGGTTTTCCTCAACCGGTTTTGCATTATCTTTGTCAACCTCTTTAGCCTTTTGGCCTCTTGTCACGGCTTGTAGGTTAGAGGTTTCAGCGCCATTGACGCGTACAGCCTCGATAAAGCTGACTCCATTGCCTTGTGGCAACTCCTCTATAGTGGTCTTTCCCCTTTCCAGTATTTGTCTTGGTCCATCATTTTGCTATAGGTTATTACCTTGCGCTCTATGATTAACTGGACCTAGCTGTTTACTTCCTTGTTGGAGGGAACTAATCTTACTCCAACAGGTAGCGGCTAAGTGGCCCGACTTCCCACAAATATCACATTTAACATTTGGACAGTTTCTAGGGAAATGTTGTCTGCCACACCACTTACAGCTGAATCTTGAGGGGCCACCCTCTTCAGGGCGTCGACTCCCTATCAGATTCTGCTGCTTCTTCAAGAAATTGACGTCAACAGCTATTTGTCGATATTATTCAGAAATCATGTCGATGTAGTGCTTCATCATATCCTTAACTTCGCCAAGGACATTAGATGCACTCGACTCATAGCCTTGATCATCTATCCATTGTTCCATTGGCCTAACAATTTGATTGGGCATTGGTTGTTAACTCACAGGAACAACATTAGGATTCGAAACTTGGCCTCCAACATTTGGTGGAGCCAACTGACTAGCCATAGGCATAGTCACACTGGGAGGAGCTGGCAGCAAAGGTACATTTTGAACCATGCTTCCTCTCCCATTAGGGTTATTCATAGGCATCCCTTGACTTCCATTTATCAATGGTAGATTGCCTCTAGGTACTAAACCCACATTAAGATTTATTCGAGAGGAGTAGGCCATTTGTAATCGTGACTCTACTCCTTCTGCCCGTGTAATGGTAGTGTCTATATAAGCCAAAGCCACACTGCTCAATTGTACCTGAATATTGAAATCTAATCCATGCAAGAAGTATTGCAATTGGGCAGCCGACGGAATGGGAATGTAAGTTTGTAACTTACGAAACACTTCCTTAAGCTTCTTGGCATAGGCTTTCACATTCTCATGGGGGTCTTGGTGTGTTACATTCAAAACACGCAACTAGTATTGGCCACCTCTTTCAAGGGCATATTCTCCTCGAAAAGCTGCATAAAATTGGTTGATTGTAATTATGGTTCTAGTCTCTATACTATGATACCATACTGCAGCCCTTCCTTTTAATGTCATGTTAAAGAACATCATGAGATGTCCCTCATCTTAGATGCGGTAATTAAACATTAATCTTTGGAATTAAAAAATGTGAAACTCCACATCTTCTTCAGCTAACCCATTAAAAATGGGCAAAGGAACTCCTAAAGTTGGCAAATCCAGCGTCCCTGCAGGGATTGCAATGGGTTGTGCCATGACGACAATCGGATTGACAATAGGAGTTTGAACTGATGAAATCACACCCCCACTTGAAGTGGGTTGACTTGGTGGAAGAGAGGAAGAACTTGTGCTTTCTCCTACACCTAAAGGACTATGTGCAGCAGTTGGGCTACTAAGACCACTGCCTCTTATGCGTATCAGGCTACTCCTTTTAGGAGAATAGCGACTTACAATCTTCGACCGTCGTCTAGCCCTCTCAGCACGTTCTGCTCTTTGTATTTCAGCTTGACGGTCCTTGTCAGAGGACATAAACCAACTTTTTGGTCCTTAAAAACCCTAGATTTAAGAACCACCACTTATTGGCAGCTCCCGGCAAACGCACCACTAATGGGACGTGAAATGGGCCACACTGGCTATGGCACTAGCCGGACCTCATGCTCATAACAGACAAACACACCCTCACGGCCTTGTGGACTAGGAGCGTCTATCTTCTGCTAAAGGACAAACTACCCTGAAGCCTAATCTATGCATTTATAGTTTTATAGTTTTGTAGTCGAACGTTTCCATTTTTATAAACTCCACAGAGGGAGAACCCATACACACTGGCAATAAATGCCATGATAATCACATACATGGGAGGCAACCTCTCAGTGGAAACACCGTGGCCCCACTGCAGCTCTCCTACATCGCAGGGATTGGCCCCTTGATGAGCTGCTCAACATATAAAACAAATGAACAAACTCCACTCTTCATTTCGAAAGTGCTCCACGAGATACCATGTTTCCTTACTAAATAATCCCCCAAGAAACGAACGTCTATCCTACAGCTTAGGATGCCTTTCCACACTCCAGCGTAGTCATTGTCATTGAAAACAGGTGCTATGCATCCAAGTTTTTTTATTCCGATACCATGGTTTCATGCACATGCAAAGTGAATGATCCTAAAGTGCTCAAACATCATTTTCAATGAGGAATGTGTTGTGCACAACTAGGCTTTCAATGCTTATCCCCTAACACGTTGCGGCGATGAAAGGATAGCACCGAGACAGCACTCGTGCTACTATCCTCTTAATAAAAATACCACGGACTCTATGTCATGGTATGCATTAGAAAATCAACAACAATCAGCACGCAAATCACACCATTCAAATATCCCAACCCCCGACATTTAGGTATTGCTTTCGTTGCACAGGTGTAGAGGTTCATTTTGTCATGTTTTGATGTATAAAAAGTGATAAATCACAAACTTTGACAAAGTGATAGGGAAAATTGAGGGTAAACCTCATGCTCTTCCACTACCACACATCCACAAACAATCATTATATTTTTCCTTATTTTTCCAAGACGTATTTCTATTTTTTCCCTTTTTTCCATTTTCTTGATTTATTTGGCAATAAAATATACTATTTTTTTATTTTTCTTGTTCCAATCACTTCAGCATACTAACATTCAATTTATCTTTCATTTTTTCCCCATGGGAACACATTTTACCCACCCGAAACGAAAAAACTACCATTTTGCCACTTAAAAACTGTGTTTCGAGTTTACGGGAATTAAATAAAGCATGTAAATCATTGCAAAACCAAGATCTTCTAATACGCAGCAATTACTCATAATGCAACCAGCACACAAACAAATTTTCATCCAATAAGAACATTATTGTCATCATAAACTATCAAAAATCCTTCATTTTCTTCATAAAAATGGTCATACCGTGTTTTAACATAACCTGAGACGCCTTGAATGACTACATAACCAGAAAACGGAGCCTCCATTGCTCTCAATCCAATGCTGCACATCAATCTTCAGCATCTCCATCAATCTCCATCACCATTTTCTCCATTCTCCTTCCCCGATTCCTCCTTCAAGATGGCACACATGAACAACCCATAGGGAAGAGAGAGAGGGAGGAGAGAGAAATACTAGAATCTGTTCTTTTCATCCACATAGTCATTTCTCGCGCGAAGACGGGCGATAGCATTAGCCAAGAGGGAGAAGTTGAGGGGTATTCTCTGTTAGCTAGGTTACTTGCAGCCTACATGCATGATGATAAGGGAGGAGGGCGCATTTTTCGGTGCATCTTCATGCCATCTTCATGTCCTTCTTCTCCATGTTTTTTCACCCTCTTGCATAAAATTTTAGGGGGGGGGGGGGGGGGGGGGGGGTGTGTCAAGGCTCCAAAGGGCACCCCCCCTTTGGTCTAAAATTTTGTCCACCTTTTTGTATCTTGGCCAATTTTTTGCCCCTTCCTCGTCCGGTCTCCGTTTCGAGCCCTGAAAAATCCTACGCATCTGTCTTGACATCCCACATTGGTTGGCAACTCCTGGAATCCCACAGGGTAGTCGGAAAAATTATCAAAAATCCACAAGTGTCGCTCGGGCGCCTTTTAAAAGTCGTCTTTCACTTGGTACTTAAAATCGTCCTAGGAGCCGCCGCCTTCGATGTTAAATATTTTTCCCCTAAATTCTGGATTTTTTGGCAAATTTTAGGCACATCCTGGGTCAAAACTCCGCTATCATTTTTCATAAGAATCCCCTCTTTGGAAGAGGTCATTGTTAGAATTATGGAAAAAAAATTTATTATTCCCCCTTTCCCCCCAGCCGACTGTCGTGCTGGAGCTCATGGTGAGGGTATTAGCCATGCGTCTGGCCGCGTGGAGGGAGAGAGGTACCTCTCCCTCTCCCTATAGAACCCATCACCATGGGGACTGGGAAAGAAAGGGAGGGAGGTTGTGATAATCGGATTCGTGTGAGAGAGGAAGAGCTGAAGGCAACGCTTGTTGCCGTTGAAGGAGGGCCGTGTGATTGCTGTGAGGAGGGAGGAGTCGCTTACCGCCGCCAAAGCCGTTAGCTGCCACCACTGCCGCCATTGAACCCATTTGTCACCTGGGAATCGCCATCCGCCGTCCTCAGTCCTGCCACGTGCTGGACTACAAGGCTTAGAAGCTTCTAAGCTTCTTAGAAGCTTGGCCCCCTTTCATATTGCAAGCCCCAAAAAAAATCCTTTCTTGTGGGCCTCCTTCAAAGCCCCCTTTCCCGTGCTTTTTTTTCCCGCCCTTCTTTCCACCAAGTCCATGTTAATAAACCCCCGCCCCCCCCCCAAGGATCCAAAGCCCCCCTTCCCGTGCCCTTTCCTATTGCCCTTACAAAACGTGTTTTTATAACCCCTTTCCATCCCCGAGATTTAAACCCTTCTCGTGAGTTTTTCCTCCCCCACAAAAATCCCTCTAGAAGGTCTTTTACACCCCTTGCCCCTTCATTTTTTAATCCCCTAAAATCCATTTAGTACCCCCTTTCCCGTGGAGTCCTATCCGAGGCCTTTAAAAAGGCTCATTAAGCCCTTTTTTCCCCCTTGGATTTCCCACAAGCTTCCACTAGCTCGAGTTCAAAAACCCTTCCCGTGGGCCTTTTTTATTGCCCTCTCTAGTGGGTTTAGAAGCCCATTTATTCCAAGAAATAACTCCTTTTTCCCCCTTAGGTTTCCCACAAGTTCCCATTAGCCGAGTTTAAGGAGGAAACCTATAAAGCCTTCTAATGCCGACTCCAAAAGATGGTGCAAGTGGTCACAAAGGGAGTTTTGTGTTCGAAGAAGATCAGCCAAGATCATAAATCTGCGTGCAAGACAAAAAGACCAAATTCACGATGGCTCCTAAGAAGGCACAAGGCGCAAACGCAGGAGGATTTGTTATATGCATTACAAGTAACGAACTTAGATTAATTAATGCCCATCTTTACAAGTCAAAATAATGATAATACACTTCGATTATGCATGGAAGGAATAAATTGCATGTCGCATTAATGAACATATTTTCTTCGAAATGATTCTTTAAAGAAGGTTGCTAGCAACCATAGGAAATTGCTAGGCATGGAAATGGTTCTTAAATCTGTGTAAAGTAGATTATAATCTAGTCAATTGGCTTAAATCTCAATCAGCTCATTCAGCATATGAATATCTCAGTTATAGAAGAAGTAGGAAAAATATTGCATGGTTCACATAAAACCCTAACGCTTAGTAGCATAAATCTTGAATGCGTGTTACAGAAGGATCACTAGGAATTATGCTATAACTTAACTTACGCTTTGATCTTAGTCGAAAAAGTTAGGGATTGAAAAACTACTCATACATAGACAATACATCATGTGGTTCTTAAATTGCTAGGCATGGAAGTGGTTCTTAAATATGTGTAAAGTAGATTATAATCTAGTCAATTGACTTAAATCCCAATCAGCTCATTCAGCATATGAATATCTCACTTAGAGAAGAAGTAGGAAAAATATTGCATGGTTCACATAAAACCCTAACGCTTAGTAGCATAAATCTTGAATGCATGTTATAGAAGGATCACTAGGAATTATGCTATAACTTAACTTATGCTTTGATCTTAGTCGGAAAAGTTAGGGATTGAAAAACTACTCATACATAGACAATACATCATGTGGTTACGAAAATGGTATCGTAAATATCTTCAAGAATAGACAAGTACATTGGTTTAAACCTAAACACCTAAAAACCGTGAGGGACTCGTTTAGGAAGGGTTAATTAAATGAAACATATCCCAAAGAGCTAACTAGGATTTAACACGTTGAGGACGTGACCTAGTCGCTCTTATTGCCAAAGTTGAAACTCCTATACCCTAAAGACTTGCCCACATTCACAAAATGTAGGGACAGTAGGACATACTTGCGAGAAATGATCTAGGTTTTTACCCTAAGGATCTCTCGCTAAAAAGATGAAACTCGGTTTGAACTTGGAACCCTACGACCGACAATGTCGGCCTAATGCAATCAGGAACGGATTGTTATATCTAATCATGATTTCGTGATTATAAGACTCCATTCGATGGGTAAATACTCCCATAGTTTTGATGCAACACTTGTGCAACAAGTTGCAGAGTCGCATGATCTTGTGATTTGATCACAAGGGAATGGCCAATTCCTTGGAATGACATTGGCAGATTCTTATGCAAGTTATCTTGCAAGAGGATGAATAATCGTCCTGATATAATACCTTTCTTGGGTAAAGTGACCAAGGGACGGGGGCTAGATATTTCCTTGGAAGCAAAAGACCAATCAGTAAATTGGAATAACATATTTATTGCTAATAGAACTTAAGGTATTGACTAAGTTGGGTTAATAGGGTACAACCCTAACCCAAGGATATAGGGTTAACAAATAAACCCTTGGGGATCTTGCCAAGTTGCAATTGATCCTAGATGGAGTGCTGGATGCATTCTGAAAGAAGAATTCGCTCCTTAGCAGTTGGCCAAAAATAACGACCAATGGAAATGATTGTGCTTGTAACAGTTTTAAGAGCACTGTTTTGCTTTGTTTGCTCAAAGAATTAAAGGATGAAAAGATATCTAATGCTTCAAGTTGAAGGCCTGAAGGGAGAGGCAGCTTCAGTTACCCCCGACTACCTACCTGACCCTAACCAAGGGGGTTATTAACCATGCCAGGAAGGTGGACCGAACCCGCTGCAAGAGGTCTCTCTATTGAGCGCTACTTAGAGTAGGAGGACACTTGGGTGCCAAAGGGGGCTCTGGCCGTAAATCCCTCACCTTCCACGCCCTGCACGAGAGGCAAACATGACTCCAGATTGGATCTCGAGGCCCGCATACTAGTCTACGGGCAGAATCTTGGATTAGTAATCCCTATGGATTGTTGGATAGCCTTCAAGCGGATTATGGATAAGCCTACGGGTTGGACTTTATGTATTTCAAAGATAAATATGATAACATGTTGAAAAGGAACTTGTTTGACATTGCTTTTCTATGTCAAGTTCTATGATTACGTAAAGGAACCAATGCCTAACAGACTAATTAAGGAAGTTGTATGATGCATGTCCAACTAAACTTGGTAGGTAATTAGATAACTAAAACAACTTGAGGAAAGTACGGCGGATGTGGCCATGGGTCTGTCCTACGGATGGGTAGTCCTGGTTTGCCGAGAACTTTTCTCAATCATGATGGACAGTAAGAAGATCGTTCAAAGGACACAAACAGCAAGGGCGCTGACCTAGAATCTAAGTTATAATAATCCCGATTTACACTGTTTTAGGGGAACGGAATGGGACTATGCCTTATGGCAAAGAGGTCAAGCCTTGCATCCCTCTCGTTTCCCATTCTCCTTGAACCAAGTGCAGCATGAATCCACTTCGGACCTGGCATTTCTGCGTAAAGTAGTTCACTCGGGTTCGACGCTAGTTGCCGTTTAGGAAATGACCAATAGGGAAAACCCTGATTCAGGTCAGTCCTAAGTGGGAATGGCCAGAATACTTCCGCTACGTGGCAAAAGCGGAAAGTCCTAGATCACAAACCCCATAACATTCCATGGGAGTGCCGATCAGAGCTTTCTAGACATCCTTTCCGATGGGATGCTAAGACCTGTTCTGAAGACAACAGGTGGACACGTTACATTGGGGCTGGATTATATGATGTATTCCAAAGATAAATAAGATCAATTGATGTAAAGAAACTTGTTTGACACTATTTTTCTATGTCAAGTACTAAGATTACGTGAAGGAATCGGTGATTAATTGGCTAATTAAGGAAGCTATTTTGGCATGTCAAACTAAATGTGGTAGGTAATTAGACAACTAAAGCAACCCTGAGAAAAGTGCGGTGGATGTGGCCATTGGTCCATCCTGCGAATGGATGGTCCCGGTTGGCCGGGAACTTTTCTCAAAGGAAATGAACAGCAAGGAACGTTGACCTAGAGTCTAGATTACTAGAATCCCGATTTATGCTATTTTAGGGAAACAGAATGGGACTATGCCTTATGGGCAGAGAGGTCGAGATGTACATCCCTCTCATTTCCCATTCTCCTTGAACCAAGTGCAGCATGAATCCGCTTCGACCCTGATGTTTCTGCATGAAGTAGTTCGCCTAGGGTTCGACGCTAGTTACTCTCTAGGAACTTGACCATTAGGGAAACCCTCAATCAGGTCAGTCCTAAGTGGGAATAGCCGGAATGCTTCCGCTTCATGGCAAACTCTGGAGGACCTAGATCGCAAACCCCGTGACATTTCGTGGGAGTGCCGGGCGGTGCTTTCTAGACTCTCTTCCCGATGGGCTACTAAGACATGTCCTACGAGCGAACAGGTGGACACATTACAATTGGTATCAGAGTGAACCAATGAGGAACTAATGTTTTCAAGGAGACAATGTGGAAGAGTAGAGCAAATTTTGATGTTAATAACATTTTCTTACTTACTTATCAATGCTGACTTACAGAATCATGAAGCATGGAACAGATTCTTGGTGTTTCAAGTTATGTTTATGACCACGATGCGTGCCTTGGATTATCAATGGAGGATCAATATGATAAATATCCTAGACCGCATCTACAATCCTTCACCCTTGTATGTGGAACGGAGATGGATGGGTGATTTAGGAATCTATTACAAAGCTGCCCATCGATTTGTGTACCTTCGAACCAACCTAAAGAGAATCAAGTGGTTAGAGGACCTGAAGATCGTAAAGCTGTTCATCTTTGTTGAGGCTCACGCAAATACAACCCTACATGTCGGAGGTCGGATGGTCAAGCTGAACACATATGTGTATGAGGAAGTGACCCGAATAATCCTTGTTGACAAAATCAAGGTGTTGGGACGTTACGAGAAGAACGGGTACCAAAGGAAAGGATACCCTAATCTTCCAATGACCTATCAATTCTTGAAAATCCATGAACCCAATCCATACTATTACTTAGTTCCCATAATTGAATGTAACACAATCTTATTCTCCTCAAATTGATGTATTAGCTTGTTCCATCTTCCCAAGAATAATTGTATTCCAAAAGGGCTATGCCCATATGAATGAAATAAGACTCCTTTTATCAATGATTATCTTGACTGTGAGTATTGATAAAAAGTTAAGTGATTAGGTCTCTTGGCTGAAAGCTGAATTGGGCATGAAATGTAACGTGAGAAACGTTTAGCGAGTTGTTAACGTTAAGAATCTCATGCCCAGGCACAACCTCAAGTGCAGATTCCTAGTCCGACCCCTATAACAAGTACGGTCGTGATTTAGGAGAAGAAGATTCTTCTCAAGAAAATCAAGCCACCAGAATTTGATCACAGGGGAAGGACCGTCCAAACTGATGCCGAGATTTGGATCGAATCCATGGAGGATTACTTCGAAGCGGCAGGTACTGCACCCGCAAACCAAGCTATGCTCACCAAGGTGAAGCTTACCAACAAAGAAAGACTTTGGTAGAAGCAATGGTGTAGGGACCAAGGGATCTTGGAAGGATCCGTTACTTAGGAAAAGCTGAAAAGAGTTGTGCAAGGAAGATACTTACCACCTGCCTACTGCACGTAGAAGATGAACGAGTTCTATGAGTTGAAACAACTTAGTTTATCTCTTGACGCATACTACTCAAAGTTCGTCTCTCTTTTGAAGTATGCGCCACAGATGGATATGACACAACATGTGTCAAAGTTTTGTGCTAGATTAAACCCACCCGTAAATACCCGCCTCGAGTCAATGCGCCCAATAGACCTTCAGGATGCACTCATTCGAGCTGCGCCCATAATTCAGGAGATGCAAACCAGGCCAAGAAATAACAAGACTTGGTCTTATAAGGATCAAAACAAAGGAGTGTATAGGTCCCATGCAAAGAGAGTTCAAGGTCGAAACTAGGGACAAAGAAAGAAAATAGGCAATCCCCACACAAGCCTCATCCTCCCCCTCGACTCTCCCTCCTCCCTCTCTGTCGACTGTCCTCTGCCTCGCTGGACGTACGAGCTTCTGCAGATGCACGTGCTTCTGCAGATGCTTGTGCTTCAGTCGATGCACGTGGAGTACCTGCAAATGGAGTACCTGCATATGGAGTACCTGTATGTGGAGTACATGCATGTGGAGTCTGGGAAGTAGTGCCAGGCAAAGACGCCAGAGGTGTCCCAGACATGACACTGAACACCTCGTCCGCTGTGGGAGAGCGGCCAAGGTGTCTGGTCATCTCTCCCATGAAGTCTTCTCTACTAGGAAAACCTTCAAAAAATGCATTGATCCCCCTGCCAAAGGAAGCCAATGTATCATTCATGCGATCCACATCTGGGTCATTGCTAGATGAGCCAGGATACGACATCTGCAAAAAAAACACAGGAAAAAGAAAAAATTATTTACATACAAAAAATCATATATTACCTACATTTTCAAAGAGCTTTCTTTAGACATTGAGCATAATACTTAAGTGCTAATGCTTCTCTTAAACAAGAAAACTGATAAACACAAACATGGGATTGGTCACATTCATCATTGCAAAAATATATTGTTTACTATCAGAACTAGGAGACCTGGCGCGTGTATCCCCGCATCTAAATTGCAGGTTAGACGCGCCCTCAGACGCGCTCCAGAGTGAACCTTCTGTCCAGCGCGTCTATCTGTGCATCTAAGATGTAGCACAGACGCACTGTCAGACGTGCATCCCAGGTCAATGCGTGTGTATAATCGCGTGTAGACTGCAGGTCAACCTTCTGTGCAGCGCGTGTATCATCGCGTGTACACTGCAAAGCATACGTGCCAGCACACGTGCTCTAAGATACGCCCTCAGACGCTCTGAGAGGAAACATTTTTTGCGTTTATGTCTGCGTCTACACTGAGATGTAGGCGCGCTATCAGACGCGCCCGGTCAGCCGATTTTAGGCCGACGATCGCCATTGATGATTTACAAAATGCAATACATAATGGAATCACAAATCCTAAATAAAAAGACAGAGCAAAGAGAGGAAGAGAGAAACAGAGAGAGAGAGAGAGAGAGAGAGAGAGAGAGAGAGAGAGAGAGAGAGAGAGAGAGAGAGACTCACCTTGGGTGTTTGGTGTGGCGGGTGGTGGTACTTCTTCCTTCTCCTTCTTCCTCTCCTTGGTAAGTTACCCTCCCTTGATGCTTGCTTACTGCTTCTTCTTGTTCTCCTCTTTCTTGTTCTCTCTTTCTTCCTCTCCTTGGCTTTCCTTTTTCCCTTCTTGTGTGTTTGAAATGAAAGAAGAGGTGAGTCATGAGGAGGTGAGGCATCAAGAGACTAGGTGAGACATGAAGAGACTGCATGTCGGCTAAACTCAAGCTTCAGAAACGCAAAAAATGCAGGAAAGAAAATGTGCAGTTTGAAAAGAAATGATTTAAGTATAGTTTGAATTTTGACGTGTGAGTCTATTTTCGCGTGTATATGTGTGTCTATTGTTCAGATAGACGCGAGTATAGACACGAATATAGACGCACAGTTAAACGCGGATATAGACGTGTATTTGGGATTTATCATAATTTTTTATTTTTAAGATAAGTTTTGATAGTGAATTTTTATCATAAGTTTTAATGTATTTATGATGATTTTTTTGTATTTAAAAATTAAGATCTTATGTAAACATATGAATGACAAATATTTTGATATTGTCATGAATTAGGTTTAATCATGTCGACGTCGTCATCACCTAGTGCGGTGCAAGCTGGTGAGTCAATGAGCACATCCTCAAGTGAGGATGAAACATTGTGTCTTCATAATCGAGATGCAAGGCTACGATGAAAAATTAAATGCATGTGTGATCGTTGTCGAGGGTGTATTTTTCGAGCATGTCGAATTGCAATGTCACACCTCAGCTTGTATGGAGAATGGGACCAAGAAAAATCACCGGTATTTATTGTTTTTTTTACCACTAAGATTGTATGTCTATGTTACGGGAATTATATATCAACGTACATGAAACTCCCTTTTGTGGTTGAGCAGGATGCGGTGCCACATCCTCAGATGCTCCCTCCCGGGCATCGAGAGGCTGCAAAACATCGACGCGAGGAGGCAGAGTCTTCAAGAAGAGTAGAGACTGATGACCATGATAGTAGCCCTCATGAAATGCCCCATCAAGTCGTAGAGGATGAGATTTTGGACAACATGGTACACCATCTATTTTCGCGACCGGTTCAAGGAGAAGGTCACTCTACGAAGCCAGATGATCCACTATATGTAGCATCATCTACTCCGTTGTATGAAGGTTGTACGTACTCCATTCTTCGTACGTCCCTCGAGATACTTAGCTTGCAAACAATTTATGGATGGAGTAATGTCAAATTGGATGCGTTATTGAAGTAGGTATCAATTCAGTTTGGCTTATATATGAATCATAATATTAATTGTTAATTCTATTTTGAAATTAGACAGAAATATATATTGGTGGTTTTTTAACTCACTTTTAAAAATATATGTAGGTTATTATCACAAATGCTTTCAAAAGGAAACAAATTGCCAACTAAGAGAGAGCAAGCAAGACATTATTTGACATCTCTGGGAGGCCTCGATTATGTCAAGATCCATGCATGTGTCAATGATTGTGTCTTATTTCGTGGGATTCATGAGTTCGCACGAGAGTGTCCTGTTTGTGCGAATCAAAATACGAAGTGGAGATGAAGTCAATGGATGTGCCTCGTAAGGTTTTGCGACATTTTTCAATTGTTCCACGTATAAAAATTATGTTCAAGTGTAAGTCTATTGGAAAGCTCATGTCATGGCATGCTAGTCATCGTTCAAGTGATGGAAAATGGAGGATCCCTGCAGACACACCCGCATAGCAACATATAGATAATTTGTGGCCCGTTTTCAAAGAAGAGCCAAGAAATTTGAGATTTGGTTTAGGTATGGATGGAATCAATCCATTTGGCATCAAAAGCACATCATACAATGTATGGCCAGTGATATTGGTGAACTATAATATTCCTCCATCCATGGCAATTAAAAAGGGACATGTGATGTAGTCCCTTCTGATTCCTAGAAAGCACAAGGTAAAAAACATGGACATTTACTTACAGCCTTTGATTGAAGAGTTAGAAATGTTATGGGAAGGTATTGAGGTGCAAGATACAAGTGCATCTGCATCCACTAGAGATTTCACATTGAAGGCCATGTTGTTGTGGACCATGCACGACTTTCCAGGATGAGGAGAGTGTTCAGGTACATGTATATAACTCTATATTTGAAATTCAAGACTTGAATCAATTGCATTTTATTAATTCACTTGTTTTTTCAAGTTTAACCATGTCAGGATATCATGCATGTCCTATTTGCGGTCCCTCTCTAGTTTCCTCTAGGTCGGCACGTTTAAAGAAGGTTATCTACGACAATCATCATCGATTTCTTCCTATTGACCATCCCAAATATGTTCTCCCTACTAATGGAATGACTCCACAATCTCTAACCATTCGAGATTGGAAGGAGAGATGGATTAATGCCGACAGCCACCCTCCACTTGGCATGAGTCAGTAAGAAGTGCATTTCTCTCGATTGACTTTAAAGTATTTAGCATGATGAATTGTTTACATAATATATTGTTTGTTTGTTAGGTTCTCTATATTTTTTCGTCTTTCGTACTGGACTGAACTCAAGATCAATCACCTGTTGGACCCCATGCACATATTCAAAAATGTTGTATCTACATTATGGGATCACTTGATAGGGGCTCATGATTCAGTTAATGTAAGGAAGGATTTACGTAACATTGGTCGCATGAGATGAGCTTGGCCACGCATTGGACCCAGAGGAAAGATTGAGCTATCCCATGCACCTTGGATGTTGTCAAAGAATGAGGAAAAAATAGTGAAGGAACAAATATATAGCTTTCGAACACCCACAGGATATATGAGATGTCTCAAGGGAGACTTCATAAAGAAAAAGAAAAGAGGTGTGGAGCAACTATCTGGTTTAAAGTCCCACGATTGGCACAAAATGATTCAAGTAAGGGTATCTCTAACCATGAATATAGTAATTAGTGGAGTAACTATGTGTAAACTTTGGGGTATGATGAATTTTTCCTCAACTAATCATTTGATCTATGAATATTGTTTACATTCAGTTCATACTTCCTACTAGCATATCCTATTGTGCCTCCAAAGATGTATGTGATATCATTTACAAGATGGGAGAGCTTGCGAGGTGTGTATACATTGTATTTTTTCATTATATATCTTTGAATTTCTACACAAAAAGAAACAATTCTCAAATACATCTTGACAGATACGTGAGCTCGAAGAAAATTGATCCAAACACATTGCAAGATGCTCGAGTATTATCTGTTGAGGTGGTTTGTTTGGTGGAGGAAATTTTTCCTCGATCCATTTTGACTACTCAATTACATTTACTCGTACATTTGATTGATGAGATCACACTTTGTGGGGCAGTTCATGTAAGGTGGATGTTTTTTCTTGAGTGCTTCGTGAAAACCTTGAAAGACTTTGTGAGGCAAAAAGCACGGCCTAAGGGAAGCTTGGCTGACGGTTGGTTAGTGCAATCATCCCTTGTTTATATCTCTGAATAACTTGCTGAAGTGGATCCCTCTCAACCACGACTATGGAAAGATGATGAAGACTTGAGGATGACCTCTATAGTACCTCAAGGAAAAGGAATGAGTAAAGTGCTAACAAAAGAAGAACTTCGTAAGTTAAATAGTTTTTGTGTGCTCAATAGTGATGTAATGAGCAAATGGGTGACACTATATAATGAAGCAAGGGCAAGAAGAAAAAGCAAAAGACAAGAATTTTGCACTAGATATGGACGTAATGTCTCATTTTTAGATCATCTAAAAGCGCTCCCATGTCATATTGATATAGATTGGTTACATGAGGAAATGGAGAGAATGGAAAAAGAGGAGGAACTTAATATATCTCAAGAAGAGTGGGAATACGCACGAGGTTGCTTATCAAAGGTGAGACATACTATCAATTAATTTTTTTCTATAAGTTTTATTTTATAAAATAATTGACATGTTTGATCTTTTATCTTTTACTACTAGTGCACATTATTCAATGCACTTTGGCGTGAGGGTAAACATCTTCGAACTCAACGTATAGATGAAAAGCGAAATACCCAAGATTGTGGTATCCTTGCTCACTTTGAGGCTACCAATGGTACCATGGAAGGTTATTGTGGCTTGATCCAAGATATTCTGAAGCTTGACTTCAGACGATTCTTTATATATGTACTGGATGTGAAGTGGTTTAAAGAAGTGGTAACAAATGGTGAGCATTGCACAATCAGACGTCATCCAAGTGGTTTTGTAATCATTAACTCTACAAAATTTCACCAAAACAAGAATGACACATTAGTACTACCTCAACAATGCGAGCAGGTATATATGCAAAGGCTAATTTTTTTATATGTATACATGTGATACATATACACAATATAATAAGTACTTAAGTTTTTTGCTTTTGTTTTTCAAATACAGGTTGTGTATCATCCAATGGTAAACAATAACCGATGGTGGTATGTCATCCCTATATCTAATCGTTCAAAACCAATATATGGTAATACTACCGACATGGAGATAGCAGATGACAATCCAACAATTAATGATGATGTGCATGATGACACCATAATGGATGATATGCGTGATATAGTACAAGATGAACCTCGCGAGGATGTTCAAGGAAACGCAGAAGAAGACAATAATGTGATTGTCGATGATATTAATGAAGTTATTGAGCACTATAGCAACACATCTGATAGTGGGATAGACTTATTTGTTTCGTTACCTCTTGGTAACATAGACCTAGAAGTAGATAGTTTAGCAAGGGCTGATCTCATTGAAGATGAGATGGATCATTCACTGTAATATACTTAATTTTCTTATTGATTCAATGTGTATTCCTGATTCTATGCTTTTTATCATGCGCACACATGCATACTCAAGAATCAATAGTCAATTTTAAAGCTAAATTGAATTTTCCATAATAAAAAAGAAGTATCTTTTATCATCTTCAAGTACGTAGAGAAATTATGAGATACATATTGCAATGCTTGCTACTAATTGTAAGGTTTCTATCGCTTGCCGCTAATTACTTATATCAGGCTTGTCAACTAGAGGAACTGCCATTCATTAAAGAGCAATGAAAAAGTAATTATTAACTCTATTTTTTTAATTCAATGATTCAATGTGTATTCTTAATTCTATGGTTTTTATCATGCGCACATGTGCATGCTCAAGAATCAATTTCACGTGGTTAAATAATTATAAACTTTGGTTTTTTAATTATGTAAATTGCTAATTTTAGGTGGTTAAATAATTGTGCATCTGCTGGCACGTCTATATTAGCGTCTATTTGCGCAGATATATAGACGCAAAATTCGCGTCTATTTATACGCACATTTACACGCACTTATAGACGCTCTGATAGACGCGCCCGACTTTGCGCATCTAACATGCACGTCTATGCCTCGTTTCTGTTGTAGTGTAAATTGCCCTGCATATTTCTGGAGTAAGGCATCCTATGATCGCGATTGGTAGTACAAACTGCCACAAACGAGAAAGCATTATGAACAACAACTATACTCCAAATAGCAAAATACGTAGGCCACTTACAATCCATTCATAGTACAAACATGACATATCTTATGCCAATCATGGGATTTTAGAACTGATAATAATTGTTCGTCTTTAGAAAATGCAGACCTAAGAGAATGCATCATACCTGTCGGAGTGCAGATAGACTTGACTATTTGCTTCACAATGCGCTCTTCTTTAGTGGACAAAGCCCAAGGAGCACGAGGTAGGTGCAAGCGACCATCAACACTCGACTGCAGCCAAAGTGCCTCCATCTTGCCTACCTCCTTCAAATCCATTCATACCCATACAGTGTCTCTCTTTCCTGTGATATGGTCCCATAGCAGGCTGCCCACGTTCTTGAAAATATGCATGGGATCCAACAAGTGGTTAATCTGTAAGTGGGTCCAATATGGCAACTCGTAGAAAACTGAGAACCATCACATTCTGTTTGGATGTGACCCCGTGTGGACCATTTTCATCTCATACCAGCTTTGGACATTCATACGTGTTGGAGGTCATCCAAGAAAACCTTCCATTGTTGAGATAACAAGCTCAACACATGTGGACATTAATGATGGACCGCTTGGTTAGATGGATCCACACGTCTACACTTAGCACATCGGTGGTCATTATGACTCTCACATGGCCACTGACTCATTACTTATTATATTCAGGTTGTTACACCTATTTACAGCTGGCATAGTTATAGCGCCAGTCGACTAGTGTAGTCAGTTATGTATTATTTGACTTAGTAGACCACTTTCCTTTATGTTGTATCTTATCTATACTTTGTATACATTGTAAAGAGTGTGGAAGAAGAAGAAGAAACCAGTAAGAAAACGTTTTGGCCTCCATCTCTCTTTTTGTCTCTTGAGTGAGCTTCTCCTTGTGCATTCTGTGTGTGTTTGGCGGAGCATCTTGAGCAAGTCCCCCCACCGTGTGATTCTTGACATCCATGAGTTCATGACCCTCTCTCAAGAAAGCAACGTGTCCTTGATATACCATCTTCTTCATGGTTCATGTCCTTCGGGAGTCTAACTGTGGCCTGCACAATGGACATGCATGATAACGTGAGGTAACCAGACCTGTCCCAAAACCTCTATCTAGTGAATACAAACTTGAATAAGCTATGATAGATATTACCAACGAGAACGGAATCCTACTTACGTGAGTACTCTTCAAATATCGGAAAGTCATGCATCGTCCACATGAGAATGGCTCGAATATTGGCGGACCGTCGACCATCACGCTTGCTCTCATATCTTGCACAGTGATCCCCTCCTCCCACAAAATCTTAAGCTCATCGACTAATGGACGAAGATAAACGTCCATATTTTTTACTTTGTAGAGGCCAGGAACAAGTAAGCTAAGGATGAGATATCCTTTCTTCATAGAAATCCATGGAGGGATATTGTAGTTGACAAGGACTATAGGCCACACATTGTAAGAAGTTGAGCGAAGACCGAATGGGTTCACGCCATCCATAGCAAGACCGAGCCGAAGATTTCTTGGCTCTTGGGAAAAGCATGGGAAGGTAGAGTCAATGTGGCTCCATGCGCATGAATCTGCTGATATTCGTTGAACTCCATCTGTGGACCTATTCTACGCATGCCACGTTGTCAAGCTCGCCATGCCGCACGTACGAAACATGTGGTTTATGCAGGAGATAAGCGGAAAGTTTCTAAGAACTTTTTTAGGGACGGTTTACCCTTGCAAGTCCTGTCGATACCTATGAGTACCACACTTTGGACATGTCTCCATAGTCTCATATTCTCCTCGAAACAGTATGCAATCGTTGATACATGCATGAACACCATATTGGAGAATATGGGAATTTCCCATAAGTTTGGGACACGTGCTCAAATCTTTGGATTTGTTATAACTTGAACACTATAACTCCAAATCGAGCACTCTATAGCTCAATAGATTCCATTTTTCAAGAGCTTTCCAATGATAGGTCACATCATATAGTTTTGAGAAACTTATGGGCATGTTATCCTGGTGCTACCTTTTTAGTATTCAAAAAATGGGAATTAGGAGATTCCCAAACTCACTAATATTGTGTTCATGGATACTGTTGTAGTCCATGCCAAGCTTTCGTAAAACATGTCGTATATCATCACGAGACTTAGGCATGGTATTTGTAAGTGGTAATATATGATACTTTAGTAACCTGAAAAAATCATAAAACACCTTGAAAAAGCACAAATGTTTTTAATGATAGTGTCGAAAAGAAATCAACGAAGCGTACGTACAAAATACTTGAACAACTCGGTCACACTCGCATCGCTCCATTTGTATTTTGCTTGCACACTTAGGAGTGCAAGCATTGTCTTTAGATGAGATACTCGACACCCATCATATAATGGTATGGATGCTTCCTCTCTAAGTGGATCAGAAGTCTCGACATCCATGGACATCAATGCATCGATCATTGTCTCCATCTCAAACTTCAAGATTATAGGTAAGTCTAGAAGGTTGCCTGGTATTGATGGTTTAGATTGGGTAGTACCTTCCAAGTGGTGGATTGGCTCAAGCACTCCATCCATCACATTCCCACGAACTCTTCTAATTGGCCGCAAAGGGTATACTCCTCCTTGGGATGAGGCGCCACCTCCCTGGATAGAAAATTTGTCATCCATACCCAATGTTTTTGTATATGGTATTCAATTAGCTTGCGAATACAATGCATGATTGATATATACTTTTCTTACCATTTGCTCAAAAACTGAGATCGTCTAATCAATGATCTCAGATTGAAACTCGCCAAAGCATCGTACGTGTTCTATAGACAATCGAAGTTTTTGTCTAATTGCCAACTTACATTGAGAGCAAGGACATGGGACACATTGATTAAGATACGCCTCACGATCTTGAATATCACAACCATCGTTTTCCTCTTGTCTACGTTACGACAAACAATTTGTTTTTGTTATCATTCTTTTTTTCTTTCTTAAATTCTTTGAGAACGGATTTCTTCTCTTGTAACTCAGCAAAATTAACGTGTGTAAAGTCTCCACCCACCCACAAATTAATGTATGTCGGAGTATTTCCCATCTCGTGGTATTGCACCAGACCTCGCCACCACTCTCTCTTTGTTTTTTATCCATTCATTCTCTTCTCTCATTCCATCTCTCTCTCTTTTTCTCTTTCTTTATTATGTTGTATGTTTATTCCCTCTCTCTCTCGTTCCTTCTTCCTTTTTCTCTTCCTCTCCCTCTCTCATTTCCTTTAACAAAACATCTCTCTCTCTCTACCACTACCACTACAATAAACAAGAAAAAAAGAAACTACTAATACTACCACTACTACAACAATAACAACAAATAAGAAAACTAAACAATAGTAAACAAGAAAATAAAAAAAACTATTACAACTACAACAACAATAACAAACAAGAAAACCACTACTACTACTACAATCACAACTACGATGACTACGACTACGACTACCACAACAACAAACCACTACCACTACAATAAACAAGAAAAGAAGAAAAAACAACAACAACTACTACTACTAGAATAACAACAAACAACAAAAGAAGAAAAAACTACTACTACTACTACTACTACAAACAAGAAAACTAAACAACAATAAACAAGAAAAGAAAAAAACTATTACTATAAAAACAACAAACAAGAAAACTATAATTACTACTACTAGTACTACTACTACAATCACGACTACGACTACCACAACAACTCTCTCTCTCTACTACTACCACTACCACTACCACTACCACTACCACTACTACAAGATAAAGGCCCTATAGACGCGCACTGTACACGCGAAAAAGCGGGCGCGTTTATAAGTGTGTGTATCAGCGTGTCTATTTACGCTAGTATACAGAACACGTCTATATATCTGCATTTATAAACACACCTATAGATGCGAAAATAAACGCACATATTTTTCATTTCTCATAAAGTCCCTAAATATGACCAAACCTCTTAACAGCTAGTATTTGTTTGAATACATTACCAACTTTACTTCTTTCTGAGTATTACAAATACACATCCAATCATTCAAAGCTAATTATATATATGTGATTTCATGCCCTATATACATCCAATCATGCCCTATACAAATGTGATTGGATAGGGCATGATTGGATGTATATACTACATAATTACACCTGGATTATAAGGACATGATATACATTACCAACTTTACTTCTTTCTGAGTATTACAAATATACATCCAATCATTCAAAGCTAATTATATATATGTGATTTCATGCCTTATATACATCCAATCATGCCCTATACAAATGTGATTGGATAGGGCATGATTGGATGTATATACAACATAATTATCAGAGAAGTGATTGATACATGCACATGTTGCATCTATTGTGCACTTAACCTAGCCATGCCTAACTTATAGATCAAAGGTTGACTTATGCATGTGCAATAGAGAGAGAGAGAGAGAGAGAGAGAGAGAGAGAGAGGGAGGGAGGGAGGGAGGAAGAGACACAAAGAGAGAGAGAGAGAGAGGGAGAGTGAGAGAGTGAGAGAGAGAGAGAGAGTGAGAGAGAGAGAGAAGTGATCGATACATGCACATGTCGCATCTATTGTGCACTTAACCTAGCCATGCATAAACTTATAGATCAAAGGTTAGTTGGTGATTTAAGAGAGTATCCTAACTTTTTAGGGTAGTCCCTTGACTCTCATTAGTTTCAACAAATATGCAGCACAATCAATACAATCAAAGCAAAAGCAAGACATGCATGCCAATTCATAGCGTGAGTAGAATGATGCAAATAAATTGACTTGTGCATGTGCAATAGAGAGAGAGAGAGAGAAGTGATCGATACATGCACATGTCACATATGTTATGCACTTAACCTAGCCATGGCTAAAACTTATAGATCAAAGGTTGACTTGTGCATGTGCAATATATATATATATATATATATATATGTATGTATATATATATATATATATATATATATATATATATATATATATATATATATATATATATAGAGAGAGAGAGAGAGAGAGAGAGAAAAAACTGATCAATACGCTCACATGTCTCATTTGTTGTGCACTTAACCTAACCATGCATAAACTTATAGATCAAAGCTTAATGTGTGATTCAAGGGAGTACCCTCACTTTTTAGGGTAGTCCCTTGATTCTCATTATTCTCAAGGAATATACATCACAATCAATACAATCAAAGCAAAAGCAAGACATGCATGCCAACTCATAGCATGAGTAGATTGATGTAAATCAGTTGGCTTGTGCATGTGCAGCTATTCCAATCATGTCAAGGTGCACTTATAGCTCACATATAATTTTAGATAAGGTGGACCACATGTAGCCAATGTGCACATGTCCTCTTTTCATCATCTTTAGCCAATGTGTCCACTTGTTGGTGACTAAAATAGATCACTGTAAGGATACTTTGCAATAACAACAAGCCAACTACAAATCTCTTATCTATGAAATGTATAAGTAAATTAACTTGGTTAATTTGATGAGGTCAAGTTTTCCTTCCATGGACAGTGTGGTTGGCTATCTACTTCAAGGTTATGGGAACTTGCAGAAGTCAATGGAGCATCCTAAAAGTGACGATACTCTAATTACTATATCAAGTCACTTCATGTACATATCTTTGATTGATTGATGGATAATATGCCTTTCTCTATCTCTTTTGTATACACCTTCATTGCATTATCTCTCTCTAGCTAAAAACCATTTGTGCTTTATCCACCTATTGATACTTGCATGCAATTGCAAGTGGGATGTTGATCCAAAAACAACCAAAAGCTAGCATCTAATCAATTTAATTGTTACTGCGCGTCTATCAACGCGTGTAATATGTATTATCTGCACATATACACACGCTTACATATGCGCTACACAAATATTAAATTATTTTTTAAAAAGTTGTGGCTTTCTTTTCAAACTAGTGCTTTCCTACATTTTTTGCATGTTTTCTGTAGTTCGAGCTCTACATCACTAATCATGTCTATCTATCACTTCATGAAGACAATGAGAGAAGGAAATAAGAGTAAAAAGAGGACAGGAGGAAGAAAGAGCCAAAGAGTAAAGAACAAGAGCCAAACAGCAAGGAAGAGAAGAAGATTCAAGCAACTTACCAAGGGAAGGGAGAAGGAGGACAAGGAGCTTGCAATCTAGCCGCCACCCATCGGAACAAGCAAAGAAGGTGAGTTCTTCTTCTCTCTCTCAATCTTGTTTGCTTTCTCTGTCTGTTTGTCTCTCTCTCTCTCTCTCTTTACATGCTATAGACTATCATCTATGGAGTTTTTTTTGCACATTTTTTAACCAAGTTTGAAAAAAATGGTTCGACTGTGCGCGTCTGTCAGCGCATCCAACTGACAATGTAGACGCAGGTATAGATGCGGAAATAGACGCGCTGACAGACACACACAGAGACACAAATATAGACGTAGCATGTAATATCTTTTATTTGTACAGGGTAATATTTTTGAGAATCAGATTTTGCAGCACTAGAATGTGTGCACAAGAGGGAGAGAAGAGCTCAAAGTACAAGAATGAAATATTGCTTACTAAGTTGCTTAGAGTACAACTTGGGTACACTCTCTCACAAGTGATAGTGACCCATAGGCTATTTATATAGCCCTTTGCCAGCTAGGGTTAGGGTTTCCCCTGCCCTTAGGGCTATTCACACCCATCTGCCCTTATACTCCCTTGCTTACAGTGGGTTTCTATGCCCATCTTCTAACACCCCCCCTCAATGCCAGGGTGGCATTGGATTACAAGACATGTAAAAGATCCCCCCCTTTTTGGATGCCTTTATAAATCAAGCTTACAAGGTTGTTTTAGGTAGATGATTTAAATAGTCAAAACAATCGATCTTCAGATGAATTGGAGACATAGTTGGCCACCAATTCTTTGGGTATTTCAGGAGTGTTGGGGCATTTACTTGTTATGTGCCCTGTCTTCTTGCATTTGTTACATTTCATCTTCTCGGGATACTTCTTCCAGCAGTTGTTTACAAGATGTCTTTTTTTCTTACAGAAAGAACATTTAGTGAGAACTGTATGAACCAATACTTGTTCACGGGAATTAGAAGTTGCCTGACTATTGCTGCTTTCTTTGTGGTTCCTCTTTTCTTCATCCAAACAAAATTGAATGGTACTTGCCAAAGTAGAATCTGGAATGTTGGTGAGAGTGGTTACAAGAGTACGAAACACCTGTTTTACAACTTTTAGGAGAATAGCAATAGCATCTTCTTCAAGTATTAGAGCTTGTACAGAAGCAAGTTGTGCCATAAGTCCCTTCATATGAGAAATGAATTTTCCCAAATCTTCTCCTGAACGATATTCCAAGCTAAAGAATTCAATTTTAAGGAAGATTTTAGTATTCTTCCTAGTGGCTCTATAGAGCTTTTCAAGCTCATCCCATTTTTCTTTAGCAGTGTTTAGTTGATCAACATGATGAATCAGGGATTCATCTAAGTGTAGCATTATGATTGCTTGAGCCCGTTGGTCATCCTCTATATCAATCATATTTGCAAAAGTTTACAAGTCTACTGCCTTGAATAAGAGGCCAATACCCTCTCTCCATCATTTTGTATTTTATAAGTACCTGCCATGGATGGAAATCCTTACCATCAAACTTTCGAATTTGAGGATGGACATCAGCATATGTTGTGGTCATTGGGAAGGTCTTACCACTTGTTAGGACAAGGGCAGTGTCTAGTCCCTTACAAACCTTTCACTGAATGCGGAATCAATTTAGACAAAGTGAAGTCAAAGTTGCAATGAAGAGAAAGGCTGAAAATCATATAAGTATAATATTTCCAAGTATGACTTTGGTGTTCCTTTCTTATATGCAAGTTTCTTCCGTGGTTTAATAGTCTTTTTAGGTTTTAATGAAGTAAACCTAGACTGGACTTCAGGCTTCTCCTTGTGGTACGGCTTAGTGGATGAGGCTTGTGTTGGACACGGTTTTTCTATGATCTCAATGCTTGTTGCTGATGACTCTGAGGAGAGTATGATGACACTCATGCTATTAATTTTACTGACCAAAGTACTTGAGACAATGTCACTTACGGTATGCAATACACTTCTTGTGCATAATGGTCTATGTGTTCATTTTACACATAACCTTACAACAATGTATGAAGAGGAATAAAAAACTCACTGGGTTTTAGTGAATGCCTAGCAAGCTATTCAACTTGATGATTTATGATTAGTGTTAAGAGAACACTATTGTCAAGCTTAGTGAAGTGCTTGAATGGAACCCAGTTGGAAGTCGGCTTCCCGATGCTTGGTGATGTCCGTTAATCATACCCAAGAGCTTTAGACTCTGGAATAGGATTCAAAGACTTTGCTTTAGTGATTAGAATCACTGTTAATGAAGCTCAGAGTGTAAAAATCCCAAAATGTCAAGCTTGGAGCTTGTTGGCTATGGCTGCCCAAAAAAACACAGTTAGGTTTTGGCTTGTAGCAGCCAGCAGAAGAGGAATTTCCTAGAGCCCTCTTAGCTGAGGATAGCCAACTTGGGGGGCTATCAAACCCCTATGATAATGGCTGAGATTGTGCCATCTGCTGCCCACGTTTCAGCCCGACATTTGTGCATGTCCAGACTGTGCCATTTTTTTGAATGTTGGCAATGCTGGCCTCACATGTGGACAATGTCAGTGTTTGAACTGACAGGGAGCTACGCCCTGATGTGGGGAAAAGATCTCCAGAAGAAATCTTAGGCTAATATGGCCTCCTTTGTCCTCCTCAAGTCCTCCAATGGAGGTAGGTTGCAGGCAACTATGGAGGAAAGAAGGATAGAGTGAAGAAAATGACAACTAATGTGCACTTAGTGATGTCTAATGCTGAGGGAAGCTGAGGAGATCAGAGATGGCTCTGATACCATGTTGAGAATCAGAGTTTGCAGCAGTAGAATGTGTGCACAAGAGGGAGAGAAGAGCTCAAAGTACAAGAATGAAATCTTACTTACTAAGTTGCTTAGAGTACAACGTGGGTACACTCTCTCACAAGTGATAGTGACCCATAGGCTGTTTATATAGGGTTAGGGTTTCCCCTACCCTTAGGGTTATTCACACCCATCTGCCCTTATAGTCCCTTGCTTACAGTGGGTTTCTATGCCCATCTTCTAACAAATATGATTTTTCTTGTGTAGATGTGGAATCCTGGATCTTCCAGCACTGATCCTGAGTTGGAATGCATGAAAAACACCTTAGCGGAGTTTTCTAGAGGTGTTAGTAGCTTTTTTGGAGGTTTTCCAAATAAGGAGAAATTCATGGGGAAGATGACCAATTATCTTGGTCACCCTCCCACTGCAAATGAGGTTTTCAGTGTGATGTCTAGGACACCTATCACATCTTTGCCTAGCACTACTGCACAAACACCAAACCTTGGCACACCTCTACTAACAGGTACTCCACGCACTATGCATACACACAGATCAGCTGATGCACAGGGATCAGCTGAAGTACATAGATCGACCGAAGCACGTATATCTGCAGAAGTACGTGCATCGAGTGAGGTAGAGGGTAGTGCCCGTCGAGGGAGGAGGGAGAGTCATGCGGGAGGACGAGGAGGTTGAGGGCTTTGTGGGGGTTGCCTAGGAGGTGGCTCTCGATCACCCTCACTAGGAAATGAGAGAGGTAAGCCTCCACAAATGTACTACTCTGACTGATGTTGGTGGTATCTTGCATGACTCTGAGGGGAGGGAAGTGATAGCCTACTTGAGGAGTGTCGTGCATACTACATACAAAGATTGCATGATTCTCTTCAAGCATCAAAAAAATGGTTTGTGGCAAGAGGTGCTACGGGCAGTACATAGAAGGTACCCTAATCCCAAGAATTCATGATTCTCAAATGATTGGGGACGGTCAAAGGTGAGAGACGCGCTTCATAACAAGAGGTCTCACCTTATGACGCACGCCAATGAGTCACTGCGAAGACAAGAGCAGGGGCGCCCTGGATATGGCCAATCACCCAATTGCCACCGCAGGGAGTGGAAAGAGGCCAAGAAGAGAGCAGCAAAGAAAATGACAAGTCGCTAGCATGCAGAGGCGCAACGTATCTAGATGGCAACCATGGGATCGTCGCATTATGGATCGGGTGGCAAGGAGTCATGGGAGGCTGAGTTTATAAGTATTATTTGATTTTTTTAAATTAAATTTTGTAATTTATTTCACTTCATTATGTAGTGTGTTCTAATACGCTGTATATTCAAATTGTTTTGTAGTATCATATCGTTGGTAGGATGCCTACTCCTAGAGAGGTAGGCTATCATCGAGGTCATAACCCGACATCCACTTGGCAGCATTTCTACGAGGAGGGACTTATCACGGAGGAGCAATATAATCATGCCATGAGGATTCCACAACCAGAAGAGGTATGTTTTATTTTTTACATGAAAAGTATAGGTAACTCTAATTTATTGTTTGTAATGGTATTTATATACCTTAATTCTTTGTGTAGGCGAATCGTGATGCAGTTGAAGATAGCGAAGGGGGGACTAGCAGTAGCATCTATAGGTACATCTAAGCGAATCCTGATGCAGTTGAAGATAGCGAAGGGGGGACTAGCGAAGGGGGGACCATATGCACAATATATTCACTTTTTTATAAATATGAATATATGCTACGTAAATATATAATCATATTTATAAAAAAGTGCATATATTCATATTGTGCATCTATACATGCGTGTATCTACGCGTCTAAAACCGTGTTTACTCTGAAAGTTTTTGACGAGAATAGACACGCATTTATCCTGCAATTTAGACGCGCTGATAGACGCGTAAAATAAAGGTATGAAAAAACAAACCAGAGAGCTCTAGTTTTTTTCCCCCCATCAACATCAAATTGTATGCTTAGGGAAAACAGAGAATGATTATTTCGAAGATTGGATACTGAAAACAAAACAATGTATGTAGCACACAAAATTTCATATATATATAGATGGAACGTTTTTACATTATGAGTTCTAGTGCTTGTGACGTCATGGTTGCAAGCACTAGCTGAAAGTAATACATATCAAAAATGAAAATTACAAGCCAAGGGGAGGCATGCATGAAAGTATTACATCACATCATCTGCTTGGATTTGATAAAATCAAAAGGGTGCATCTAAATCATATTTCAAATGTTGAAATTTAAACCTTTGATTCAATGATTCCTATGTATCTTTCTGATCATTGCATCAAAGGTTCCTAACACTGCTATCTTTGAGAATTATTCTTATGTGAATGGATTTTTATATTATCAAAGGAAGCTGTGTGTTACTGTATCTTTTAGACATGTTGCTATGACTAAAATGCATCAACTTTCATACATGGGACATATAGGTATCCAATCTATGATAGCTGCACATAAAGAATATATTTATTGGCCTACTATGAAGCACGATATAACAAAGTTTGTGTCTGAATTCATCATCCATCAACGAAAGACTCACCATGGAAAAATGTATTGTTTGCTTGTGCATTTGTCAATTCATCATGGCCCATGAGAGCAAACTTCTATGGACTTTATCACGAGCCTTCCATGTCTTCTCATCATGATATAATCTAGACCATTGTCTCTTATAGCTCCCTCACCCTATAGCATCAAGTCGTGTTTGATGCATGTAGATAGCTTCACCCTTGCATGCAGCATGGGGCTCCTCTATATCTCCTCAGAAGAGGCATCATCATCGCTACCACCACCGCTGCCTGTGCCGCTGCTGTTGCCGCCACCACTACTGCTAGTCCCCCCTTCGCTATCCTCAATTGCATCAAGGTTCGCCTACACAAAGGATTAAGGTATATAAATACCATTACAAACAATAAATTAGAGTTATCTATAATTTTCATGTAAAAAATAAAACATACCTCTTCTGGTGGTGGAATCCTCATGGCGCGATTATATTGCTCCTCCGTGATGAGTCCCTCCTCCTAGAAATGCTGCCAAGTGGACGCCCGGTTATGACCTCAATGGTAGCCTACCTCTCTAGAAGTAGGCATCCTACCAACGATATGGAACTACAAAATAATTTGAACATACAACATATTAAAACACACTACATAATGAAGTGAAATAAATTACAAAATTTAATTTAAAAAAAGAAATCAAATAATACTTACAAACTCAACCTCCCATGACTCCCTGCCACGCGATCCATAATGCGACGATCCCATGGTTGCCATCTGGATATGCCGCACCTCTGCATACTGGCAACTTGTCATTTTCTCCGTTGCTCTCTTCTTGGCCTCTTTCCACTCCTTGCGGTGGCAATTGGGTGGTTGGCCATATCCAGGGCGTCCCTGCTCTTGTCTCCGCAATGACTCCTTGGCGCGCGTCATAAGGTGAGACCTCTTGTTATGAAGCACGTCTCTCACCTTTGACCATCCCCAATCATCTAAGAATGGTGAATTCTCAGGATTAGGGTACCTTTTATGTACTGCCCGTAGCACCTCTTGCCACAAACCATTTTTTTGGTGCTTGAAGGGAATCATGCAATCTTTGTATGTGACATGCACGACACTCCTCAAGTAGGCTATCACTTCCCTCCCCTCAAAGTCATGCAAGATACCACCAACATCAGTGATAGAGTACTACATTTGTGGAGGCTCACCTCTCTCATTTTCCAGTTAGGGTGATCGAGAGCCACCACCTAGGCACACTACAAGATATAGACCTTATACCGACATTTAAAGCGACGAAAATACAAACAATAAAATTTGCCCCCGTCGTCACAAAAAGCATCGTTATTGACGATGCCATAGAAACGTCGCTGCGACGCATATAGCGACACAACCAGTAAATTTGCGACGCTCATAGTGAGGCCAATAGCGACGCGAGCAGTAGATTTGCAACGCAAATAGCGACGGTAACAGGGAAAAAAAAATTTTGTGGCAGATGAGAGCCATACAAAATAATTTCTGCACTACTGCATACAAAGCGTTTGCAAACAAAAAGAATGTATACTGAAATCATAAAACTGATACATGAAATAAATACATGATCGCATAAAATGCGATTGGTACAATCATGAAAGGATATCACTAATACATAGAAAATGTCTACATAAATCAGGCGACTAAAAACTAAAGGTGTGTGAGCTCCAAGGATCCAAGGGCGAGCTAGAAATCCTCGTCCCCCGAAAGCTCGTCCCACCGCAAAGGAGCATCGAACGGATTCTGCAGAAAAAGAAACAACATATCAATCCACCATACAATAATGCATTCAAATATCTCATGATAACTATGGACAAGAAAGATGAGTGACTTACAGGGCCGCCGCATCTATACAATCGGTCGATCAATGCATTGAGACTGTGCCTCTCTACATATCGAGTCTCAAGGCCTTGCGGATCGCGATTTGTAATGGAGTGCTGCAAAGAAAACAAAATGCTAACTATTAGAAACATGATTGTCAGTACAAAGAATATTTCAAAAAAACAAATAAGCAAAACAAAATAGAAACTTACAAAGTCCTCCAAATATGTCTTGTGGCCGCCACTCCCAATATGATGCACCACTCCGGCCTCGAGTCGTGCCCTCGCCGCCTCCCGCTGCTGACTCCAACGTCGTGGCGAATCTGTAGCCTCCTCCCTCATTCGCCGCCAGTCATCTGCATCTAACCACTCGGGCTTTGCAGCCCCACTCTTGATTGCCTTGCGTGTGTCGGATCGTCTATGTGACATGTATGTACGCATGCAATCCATCATCCAGTCCATAGAGAATCTATCTACTGCGGCTGGCACCGGAAACTCTTCGTGTAAGGATGCTACTATGTAGTCCTTGCCCCCCTCCGGTATGTTCTTTCAATGATCTAGGACGTTGTGCCGAAAAACTTGTTGGCACAACTCCCTCATGCGAGCCATCACCCTCCTCCCCTCATCATTCATGATGATGGCTCCTGACCTACTATCAACTAGGTATCCATAACCCCTAGGAGTCTGCCTAAGATGGGTCCTCTCCCATCTCCGTCCACGCTCCTGGGCATATCCAGGAACCCCTATACATCTGGTGTACCGACGGGGGTACCCTCTCTCGGAGTGCCACTCAAAGGGGTGCCACCAAAGGGGGTGCCACCAAAAGGTATGCCACATGCTGACGGCTGCACAAAAGCCGGAGTAACTGGAGTAGACGTCCCCACAGGTGTGACAAATCCTGGAGGTGACGCAGCTCCAACTGAACGACTAGATGGAGACACCACGTCCGTGTCTCCACAGCAGCACCCCCTGATCCCGATGCAGTCTCTCTCTCTGGCCCAAGTCGTGAGCATCGAGATCGTCTGCTCAAAGCTGAAGCATCTGATCGCGGTGAAGCAGATCTAGGAAAGCGCCCTGACAAAGAACGAGACAGCTCCTGGTCTTCCATCTCTCTGAATCTCGCGAGCTGATCTGGAGACATGCGTGCCATCATGTCCTGAAACTCCTCGTCGCTCATCCCTCGACTCATCCTGAAAATGTCACCTGCACAGATAAAAAATGATGTTAGAATAATCAATTTAAACTATATAAAGCACAGTAATATAAATCATTTTTGAAAAATCCCTCTTAAAATGCATATCTTATGTACCTTTATGGAAGATCTAAACAACGAATTGAGTAATACAATTCCCCAAGAATGAAGTATTCTATGGTCCCATGTTAATCTCCTGACACAACTCTGCATACACTAGAAGGTCGATAGACATGTCACCATAAAAGAACGAGTCTGCCTCGTTCTCAAAAAATTCTTAGACTTCTGTATTTCCATCATTATTAGCCGATGCGGGCTCCAAACTTGCGGTGGCCTCCACCCCTTGTAATATCGACCCCTCTATTTGCATATTTTCTTCATCTATGTCTGGAACATCGCTTTGAACATATACTCTCGCACTTCGAGGAGTTGAAGGTATAACATACCACCATCGAGGTTGTCGGGATTGGATAGAAGATTACCTGTTCACAAACACGTACAAAGCAAGTTCAAACCATTGTGACATAAACCATGTCGTATTACAATTAGCAAGCAAATGACTCTTTGCACCTGTTCACAATGGGCCGGCAACACAAAGTTGTCGCGCAAATCCGTCCATTTTTTTTCGGAATCTATTTCGAGAAATCCAGATGGACCTCGTCGAACTGTTGCTCCAGCTCCTCCAAGTACCACTTTGAACCACTGCATATCGAATAGTATCATGGAGAAGCTACGGTAATCCACCGTAATAATACTTTGCAAGTTCCCAAAATACTCCATCTCATCCACAACCGTGTTCGGATCCGTTGCTCATCGTCGGCTCTCTTGCTCAAACCTTGCCATGACACCACTGTCCATTGTGGAGCGCATTTTGTCAATACGCTCCACGCGAAAATGCCGTTCGCGCGACCACGCTGCACTATATATTTTGTTTTGTACATTGAAACACTCAAAACCCCTCATTCTAAACCCCTCATTGAAGCAAATTTAGATACGACACATTCTAAACCCCTCATTACCTTTGGACTACATCCCCTCGAGAACTCCCACTCCTCCATTGAGACCTATGTCCCTTCACTGGATGCTGCGGTCAAGGCTCCACGCAACCATCGTGTTGACATAACCGCGGCATCTCCTCCATGCCTTCCGAATATCGAATCAGTCGATGACGCGTACTGCGTCGGAATTCAGCTCGCGCTTTCTCTCGATCTTGCCTTGCAATCTGGTACTTGGCGAGCCATGTCTCCATGGAGATATGGTGCAACATACAAAAGCGATTCACCTTCTCTTCCATTGAGGCATCCATTCTTTTTTCTACCCCATTTCCAACCACCACATCTCCAGTCAGCCTATCATCGTCCTTCAGTGTCCATAGCATTTCATTGTCTGGTTCCACCGTTGGTAGCCATTGTGAGATATGCACTAATGCCTCTGACACCAACCAACCTTCCGCCATGCTACTTTCTGGACGAGCTCGTTGTCGCACAAAGCCTTTCAGGGTTTTCATGAAGCGCTCCTGGAAGAACATCCATCACGTATGGACAGGTCCAGCAATCTCCACTTCGTCCACAAGATGCACAAGAAGGTGAACTTGTATCGTGAGCATGCTAGTGGGCAGGTATTTCTCAAAGAGACAGACCGTCTCAACTACTCCCCGCCTTGCGGATTCAATAGAGGATGTCTTAATCTCTTTCTGTGAGATCCATTGCACCAAAGTCGACAACTTGTAAATGGCCCCGCGAATTTCTGGAGTAAGGCATCCTGCGATTGCGATCGGTAGGACAAACTGCCACAAATGAGAAAGCATTATGAATGATGGCCACTTTTCAAATTCCAAAATGCCCACGCTAATTACAATCCATTATGTTCACAAACCTAACATATCTTATGCCAATCATGGGATTTTAGCCCCGACAATTGGTCATCTTTAGAAAATGCGGACCTAAGAGAACGCATCATACCCATCGGAGTGCGGATAGACGTGATTACTTGCTTCACAATGCGCTATTCTTTGGTAGACAAAACCCAGGGAGCGCGAGGAAGCTGCACTCCCCCTTCAGCACTCAACTGCGGCAAAAGCGCCTCCATCTTACCTACCTCCTTCAAATCCATTCGTGACCCTATAGTGTCTCTCTTTCCTGTGATGTGGTCCCATAGCAAGCTGCCCACATTCTTGAAAATATGCATGGGATCCAACAAGTGGTTGACCTGTAAGTGGGTCCAATATGGCAACTCGTAGAAAACTGAGAACCGTCGCATTCCATTTGGATGTGATTCCAGGTTTACCATTTTCAGCTCATACCAACTTGCAATGTTCATACGTGCTGGAGGTCATCCAAGAAAACCTTCCCTGAGTTCATGATCCTCCGGCAAGAAAGCGGCGTGTCCTTGATATACCATCTTCTTCATGGTTCGTGACCTTCGGGAGTCTAACTGTGGCCCACACAATGGACATGCATGATAACCTGAGGTAACCAAACCTATAAGGCGAGCCACGACCTAGTGAATACTTTGTTGAATGAAATAAAATATAGATATTACTAGCGAGAACGGAGGTCTGCTCACCTGAGCACTCTCCCAATCCCGAAAAGTCATGCATCGTCCACATGAGAATGGCTCGAATGTTGGCTGACCGCCGACCATCGCGCCTGCTCATATCTTGCACAGTGGCCCCCTCCTCCCACAAAATCTTAAGCTCATCGACTAATGGATGAAGATACACATCCATATTTTTTACTTTGTAGCTGCCCGGGACGAGCAAGCTAAGTATGAGATGTCCTTTCTTCGTAGAAATCCATGGAGGGATGTTGTAGTTGACAAGCACTATAGGCCACATACTGTAAGAAGTCGAGCGTAGACCAAATGGGTTCACACCATCCATAGCGAGACCGAGCCGAAGATTCATTGGCTCTCGCGCAAAGCCTGGGAAGGTAGAGTCAATGTGGCTCCATGCGCGCAAATCCGCTAATATTCGTTGAACTCCATCCAAGGACCTATTCTGCACATGCCACGTTGTCAAGCTTGCCATGCCAGACGTGCGAAACATGTGGTTTATGCGGGGGATGAGCGAAAAGTGTCTGAGAACTTTTTGAGGGATGGTTTGTCCTTGCAAGTCCTGTCGATACCTGTGAGCACCACACTTTGGACATGTCTCCATAGTCTCGTATTCATCTCGAAACAATATGCAGTCGTTGATACATACATGGATGTTATTGTAGTCCATGCCAAGCTTCCGTAAAACATGTCGTGCATCATCACAAGACTCAGGCATGGTATTTGCAGGTGGTAATATATGATATTTCAATAACCTGAAAAAATCATAAAACACCTTGAAAAAGCACAAATGTTTACAATAATATTGTTTATAAAAAAAAATCAATGAAGCCTATGTGCAAGGTACCTGAATAACTCAGCCACACTCGTATCGCTCCAATCGTATTTTTCTTGCACACTTAAGAGTGCAAGCAATGTCTTCAACCGAGATACTCGGCACCCATCATATAATGGTATGGATGCTTTCTCTCTAAGTGGGTCAGATATCTCAACATCCATGGAAATCAATGCATCGATCATTGCCTCCATCTCAGGCTCCAAGATTGTAGGTAGGTCGGGAAGATTGTCTATCTTCTCTGGCATTGACGGTATAGATGGGCCTTGCGAGTGGTGGATTGGCTCCTGCAATCCATCCATCACACGTCCACGAACTCTTCTAATTGGCCGCAAAGGGTGCACTCCCCCTTGGGTCGAGACATCACCCCCCTGGATAGAAAATTTGCCAACAAGACCCAATCTTATTGTGTATGGTTTTCAATTAGCTTGCGAGTACAATGCATGATTAATATTAACTTCAAATTACCGTTTGCTGAAAATCCGCAATCGCCTGATCAATGATCTCAGATTGAAACTCGCCAAATCGTCGTATGTGTTCTATAGACAATCGGCGTTTTCGTCTAATTGCCAACTTGCATTGAGAGCAAGGACATGGGACACGCTGATTAAGATACATCTCGCGGTCTTGAACAATAAGACCTTCTTCGTTTTCCATCTTATCTACATTACAGCAAACGAGGCTTAAATGGATAGCTTTATGGAGATGTACGTTAAGTTGCAAGTTGACCATAAATCTTGCATTGTACATAGTAGTTGAGAGATTTTTCGATGTTATATCTCGGCCTCGTATCATGCTCAAGGATTTGTTTGTCCCGGTAGATAATTATTCGTTATTGTAAAAAACTGCACTAGAGGGCTTTGAGTATAAGTAATCCATTTTGAGCATCATTGAGGATCTCTTAGTCTAATAATGAATCAGTCTCAACAAAAAGCATCTTAGAAATGTGGTTTTTTTGTCTTAGGATCACATATTAAAATTAATGCCATCTATGAAAATTATCAACTATAGTAATAAAATTTATTTCAATCAATTCTACTCATAGTCATAAGACCTGAGAGAAAATATCCTATACTCAATTTAAGGGATTCTTCTTCTATAACAATACTTTTGGGTTCATTTTGATGAAGTACCGTAATGACCATTAGCTAGGGTATCATTTTCTTTTAGTCCTTCCGTTGACTAGTTGGCATGATTTCTAATTTGTTATGCCTATAAAGTTAATACAAAAACAATGAATTATGCATATCACAATTAGATCCCCCTACTTGGACATTATGAAGGACATGACCAATTTTAAGCCATCTTAAAGAGTCACCAATGTGCGTGGCCCATGGCAAAGCACATTGCATACCATTATCGATAAGTCTATTATCTTAAATTTCCTTCCCCTCCCTCTCCCTCTCTTTCTCTCCCTCTCTCCCCCTCTCCCTCTCTTTCTCTCTTTCTCTCTCATTTCCTAAACAAGTAAAAAATAAAGTGATTTAAACATTAAACAAGCAAAAGGGAGAGGGAGAGAGACAATGCACTCTCCCTCTCTTTCTCTTTCTCTCTCTCTCTCTCATTGCCTTCCCCTCCCTCTCCCTCTCCCTCTCTTTCTCTCCCTCTCTTTCTCTCTCATTTCCTCTCCTAAACAAGCAAAAAATAAAGTGATTTAAACATTAAATAAGCAAAAGGGAGAGGGAGAGAGAGAATGCACTCTCCCTCCCTCTCCCTCTCTTTCTCTTTCTCTCCCTCTCTCATTTCCTCCCCCTCCCTCTCCCTCTCCCTCTCTTTCTCTTTCTCTTTCTCTTTCTCTCTCTCCCTCTCCCTCTCCCTCTCTTTCTCTCTTACTCTCTCATTTCCTCTCCTAAACAAGCAAAAAAGAAAGTGATTTAAACATTAAACAAGCAAAAGGGAGAGGGAGAGAGAGAATGCACTTTCTCTTTCTCTTTCTCTCCCTCTCTCATTTCCTTCCCCTCCCTCTCCCTCTCCCTCTCTTTTTCTCCCTCTCTATCTCTCTTTCTCTCTCATTTCCTAAACAAGCAAAAAATAAAGTAATTTAAACATTAAACAAGTAAAAGGGAGAGGGAGAGAGACAATGCACTCTCCCTCTCTTTCTCTTTCTCTCCCTCTCTCATTTCCTTCCCCTCCCTCTCCCTCTCCCTCTCTTTCTCTCTCATTTCTTCTCCTAAACAAGCAAAAAATAAAGTGATTTAAACATTAAACAAGCAAAAGGGAGAGGGAGAGAGAGAATGCACTCTCCCTCCCTCTCCCTCTCTTTCTCTTTCTCTCCCTCTCTCATTTCCTCCCCCTCCCTCTCCCTCTCCCTCTCTTTCTCTTTCTCTTTCTCTTTCTCCCTCTCCCTCTCCCTCTCCCTCTCCCTCTCCTGACAACACCTAAAAACATGCCATTTATTGCAACAATTTTTTGGCAAAACTGTATACAATTGATACCTTATTACTAAATTTTTACATGAATTTAATGCAGATGCGGTGCTCGTTGTTGCTGTTTTTGGGGTGCGTGTCCTTGCAGTTCGGCCAGGAAATGTCGTTACAAAATTCAATCTTTTGGCCTATGTATAACCTACAAGAAGTTCTTATATCTCATTTGCAAAGCATAGGTTATGGAGACCAGGAATTAGAGACTGTAGGACTTTGCAAAATGAAGTCTTTTAATGCTTATGCAATCTACATCTTTAGAGCCACTAGAAGTTATGGCCTTCATGGAAGATTATCTTCTGTTCATCTTCACAGTTAAAAGTTTAGGGTTCTACTTACATGCCTTACATCGTATTAGGGAGAGGATAGGGGTTTGCAAAGCATTTGAGATTGGTTTATAGGTCTGATGGGTAACTTTTACCTCATGGATGGTGGGCATGGCTTACAAGCCACTCACATGGTGTTGTTTATAGCTTATAAGTTGGGTTGCTCTACCTTTATGGGAGGAGTTGGCTACCATGCATATGGTAATGCTGGTTGGTCTAGGCGAGCAAGGGTTGTCCTTGTGTCCTTAAGGTCATCTACGAGCGGTAATACCTCACACAATAACATTTCAAAGGGTGTGAAAGGAAGTTTTTTTAATGTCATGGCAAGACGTGGAATGGTTAGAAGTGGGGCAAATTTCTACTTGGAAACGACTTGATGATCATAATCTATCTACTATTGACTACCAAAAATGGTTTAAAGAGCTATCCATCAAACTACAGGAAAAAAACAAAATCAATGGGTCTACACCTATGGATAAGATTCCTGTCTTGGCTTACTTGTGGCAACCTTCGTGGAAATATAAAAAAATTTGTTATGGGAGAGGGGGCCGCATGAAATTGGGGGAGGGTTTAAAAAAATAATAATAATAAAACAAGAAACGCGCGGCCGTTCGGATCAAGAGGGATGCATGGGAAACCAAGGAGGTTGGGGGGAGACGAAGCAGGACGAAAGAAAAAACAGAGGCTCCCTGATCATCATTCTGGACGAAACCTCTCTCATCATTATTCTGAAAATTGGAGGCAATGGCAATCATTAATGTGCCCCTTTCCGGCCCTGTATTGCATCATACAGAATTCTAAATGATTGACTTCAAAGCGCCTGAAGCCTGGAAGAATGGGAGCGCAGATAAATCTTCAAATTGGACTTGGAGATTACAATGTCCATCTCAAGCAATAAGGGCATAAAATTGTTGCATAAAATCGTCACATTAAAGCCATGAAATAATCGTCATATTCCATGTCGTGCAGACAACAAGGAAAAGAAACATGGCGCCATGTTTCTCAGAACAAACCTTCTTCCTTGAATAAATTTGAATACTATCTTTGGCGAAATCATCAGGCTGCTTAGGATTGCAGTCAGGAAGAGCAAGAGAGAGAGATGGAAGATCATCGCCTGTCCTGGAAGCCATAGCCATGATTTCTGCTTGAAGGTCAAACTGGAGCTTCAATAGAACCACATGATCAGAGATTACATGTTGGGAGAGGAATTTCTTCTGATTCTATCGCCTAACTCCGCGCGACAATCGGAGGAAAGATCAGAAAGATATGGAAATAATCTCTTTGGCCATGGAGAGTCGACGCCTTCTTCAATTCCAAACCTTAGCAAGAGTTTCAATTAACTCTTGATTAAGAGTTAAATCCTTAACTTAAGAGAGAAGGGGCATTTCTATTGTCATAGACTAATAGTCGTGCGGGGAATGGCGAGGGAGTAAAAAATTGGTGAGCTCACGGTCGAAACGAGTGGCTGGACGACAGACCCACCTTGGCCGGACTGCAAGAGGACGCGGACCCCAAAGACGTGACGACGACTCGCGGGTTTTCCAAGTAAGTGTCTAACTGGTTTATCTAAAATAAACGATATGGCATGAAAATTTCTTTAGTTTAATATTTTTAAAACATGTCTTTAAACCTGTTTTCTTATGCTACATGGTTGTTTGTATTTATCTGAACTGGTTTTTATTTATTAAAAATCAAAAACAGTCGAAAACTCTAAAAAATGACTCAAAATTATCATAAATAAAATTTTATAAAATTACTGATTGAAAATTTATAAGTTCTGATATTTTTCCTATAAATATTATGAGTCAAGGAATTTACTGAATTTCTATCAAGATTTTTAAAGATGTTTTGTTATATTTAAAAATTAGAAAAGAGTTATATTTTAGGAAAAAAAGGCATAGTTTTCCTTTACGTAAAATGTGTTATTTATTGATATAAACTATGGATTCTTAGTGAAATATTGGAAACAAAATCTTTGATTGGTTAGTGCATTTTGGTTGTAAGGGTTAAAGAAAAGAAATAATGATTTAAATAATATTTCACTTAAGAAATGCTTGTATAAAGATATGGTGTTTTGGTTTTGAAAAGAGAAATTATATGCGGTATGAGCATTTAGGAAACATTGGAAATTACAAATAAAAAGTTTGACAACACTTTATAATGATTTATAATGTTAGGTTGCAGTTATAAAATTTAGTTTAAATTAAAACCAAAATAAAATCAAACAATTTAATGATTTGATGGCATGAGGAAAAGCCTTAGCATCCATATTAAATTTTTACATGTTATTCATTTTAAAATCAACTTCTTAAATATATGGAGTGGAGGGCTACTAGGACTCATTGAGAAATTAAAGGGTGCTATGGGAATTTAAAATAAATTATGAATGTGAACCATAAGAGTATGGAAGAACTTGTTTTATTCTGGTTGATGTTTAATAATAGAAAAGAAGGAAAGGACGTTATATTTGCAAAATGAATTAAGTATTTAAAAACTAATAAGCAATGACGAAATTTATATACGGAGTGGGAAATATCTACCAAGGGAGATTAAAATTTAGGGGTTTATGATATGTCAGAAAATTTGATTTGAATGTTTGTTTAAAATTAAACAAATAAAAAGAATTAATTTTAATCAGGTGGAGAGAAACATAAAAAGGAACTTTAAACGGAGATATACAAATAGATCTAAGAGATCTATATCCCTGAAACAATCTTTCCAAAGTCAAACATTAAAAACATTCCCTGGATAAACCGCCACTAGCATGGCAGGAGAACATTATGAGGAGCTGCCTCTGAGAGATGAGGAGAAACCATAGTTATCTTAGGTTTAGCAATTTAGTGCCCAGTATAATTTACTGAAGTTTAGAATCTTTGCAGTTGGACTACTACAAACAACGTTGTAGATTTTAGGGAAGGCTAAGTTGAGTCGAATTAAAACAATTAGTGCAATAATCACTTGTTTAGTGCAACAACTCTTAGGAGTTGGCTTGTTAACCTGGGTAAAAGTGGCTTGGTTCTTGACCAGTCATCTCCCTCTCCCTCTCCCTCTCTTTCTCTCTTACTCTCTCGTTTCCTCTCCTAAATAAGCAAAAAAGAAAGTGATTTAAACATTAAACAAGCAAAAGGGAGAGGGAGAGAGAGAATGCACTCTTCCTCTCTTTCTCTTTCTCTCCCTCTCCCTCTCCCTCTCCCTCTCTTTCTCTTTCTCTTTCTCTCCCTCTCTCTCCCTCTCCCTCTCTTTCTCTTTCATTTCCTCTCCTAAACAAGCAAAAGAGAGTGATTTAAACCTTGAACAAGCAAAAGAAAGAGAGAGGGAGACTCACCGATGAGATATGGCGAGCGTGGGGCGGCTTCTCTTTGTGATGAAGGCTCCTCCTCTCCTTCGCGAACAACGGTGGCGGCGGCAGCAAGTCTTCTTCCTCTCCTTCTCTCACGACGGTCGCTCTCTCCCTCGCTCTCGCTCTCAAAACTCTCAATGGAGAAAACAAGAAATGAAAACCGCGCTCGGTTTCGGCCGCGTTTTTTCCCTGCGGCCCGTCGCTATTTGTGTCGCTATTTGCGTCGCAAATGCAACGCAAATAGCGATACTATTAGCGACGCCAATAGCGACCCCGCTATCCGCTGTCGCTAATCGGCGTCGCTACTAGCCCAAATCCTTGTAGTGGCAACCCCCACAAAGCCCTCGACCTCCTCGTCCTCCCGCACCACTCTCCCTCCTCCCTCGACGTGCACTACCCTCTACCTCATTGATACACGTGCCTCTGCAGATGTACGTGCTTCGGCCGATCCATGTACCTTAGCTGATCCCTATGTAGGCAAAGATGTGATAGGTGTCCCAGACATCACACTGAAAACCTCATCTGCAGTGGGAGGGCAACCAAGATAATTGGTCATCTCCCCCATGAATTGCTCCTTGTTGAATGGGGTGTTGGAGGATCCAAGATTCCACATCTACACAAGAAAAATCATAATACCCTGTGTAGATAAAACATATTACATACAACATCTATACCTGCGTCTCTGTGCGCGTCTATACCTGTGTCTCTATGGGCATCTGTCAGCGTGTGTATCCTTGCGTGTACACTGCAGAGCACACGCGCCCGCACACGCGCTCAAAGACGCGCCCCCAGAGAAACATTTTTCGCGTCTATATCTGCGTCTACACTGAGATATAGACACGCTATCAGACGCGCTCGGTCGGCTGATTTTAGCAAATGACCTGAAAGGTGAGAAGGATCGAAGCTTGCACGCAAGCTATGGCGGGAGAGCAAGAGCAAGAAAGAGAGAGACAAGAAATGGGAACTCCAACAGTCACAATGTGTGACCGGGCCTTCCTTTATTCAAACTGTCACTAAAAGAATAAAGAATAAAGTGACGTGATGGGCGCCCGCCACCTGCAGTGTGCAGTGGCGGGTACTGTCAGTGTAGTAATACACGGGGCGGCACGGCGGAGGCGCCTTTACCCCCAACAACCTCCCACTTAAAGGCGAATCTGCCCTAGTGAGAGAGAAAAGAAAAAGAAAAGACAGTACAAATGTACATAGGTGAGGAAAGGTGACATCTCATCCAACGCCCATCAACCTCCTGAGGAAGGCAAAGCGCTCAGTAGTGAGGCTCTTCGTGAGCAAATCTGCAGGATTCTCGTCAGTGGAGATCTTGACAAGGTCAACAGACCTGTCCTCCACGACACCACGTATGAAGTGATACCTCACCTCAATGTGTTTCGTCTTCGCATGGAAGACCGAATTCTTAGCCAACTGAATGGCACTCATAGAATCCGAATGCAGTGTAGGTGTAGCATCAATCCCAAGGTCAGCAACTAGACGGCCTAACCATATGGCCTCCTTGCAAGCCTCAGTGGCTGCAACATACTCGGCCTCAGTGGTAGACAAAGCCGTACACTTCTGAACCCTGGACATCCAAGAGATAGCCCCTCCAACATAGGTGAATACATAGCCAGAAGTGGACTTCCTACTATCTGCATGTCCTGCATAATCGGAGTCAGTGTACCCCACGACCCCTGTATCCTGGCTGCCATAGCAAATACACATATCTGCTGTGCCCTTCAGGTACCTCATGATACCCTTCACGGCATCCCAATGTCTGCTGCCAGGTGTAGCCATATAGCGTGCCACAACACCAACTGCATGTGCAATATCTGGACGAGTGGCTACATGGCATACATCAAACTGCCCACGGCTGATGCATAAGGGATCTTGGCCATCTCGGCCCTCTGCTCATCTGTCTGCGGACAATCGGCCTGTGATACCTTCACATAAGAAGGTAATGGACAACCAATAGGCTTTACGTCCTGCATGCGGAAGCGCTCAAGGACTTTATGAATGTACTCCCGCTGTGAGAGATACAAAAGTCCCTGATGCCTATCGCGCTTAATGCGCATCCCAAGTATATGTGAGGCCTGTCCCAAATCCTTCATCTCAAAGCTCTTCTTTAGCTGAGATTTAAGAGCATCTAGCTCATCATGAGCTTTCCCTACTATCAGCATATCATCAACATAGAGTACCAAGATAAGCAAACTGCCATCACGGGCTTTCTTCGTGTAAAGACACGGATCCATAGCACTCCTGCTGTAGCCCTGTGACTGCATAAAGGCATCAAACTTATGATACCATTCCCTAGGTGCCTGCTTCAAGCCATACAAGCTCTTCTTCAACTTGCACACTAGGTGCTCCCTGCCAGGTTCTGCAAAGCCCTTAGGCTGATCCATATAGATCTCATCATGCAAGTCCCCATGTAGAAAAGCCGTCTTGACATCCATCTGATATAGATCTAAGTCAAGCTGTGCAACCAAAGCCAAGACTAAGCGCAGGGTGGTCATCTTAACCACAGGAGAGAAGACATCATCAAAGTCCACACCATGTTCCTGCTTAAAACCCTTTGCTACCAATCTAGCCTTGTATGCCGGCTTGGGGTGTCCAGGGGTACTTTTCAGCTTGTACACCCACTTGCATGGCAAAGCCTTCTTGCCCTTAGGCAAGGTAACCAAATCCCAAGTCTCATTCTTATGCAGGGAGTCTATCTCAGACTGCATAGCCCTCTCCCAGGAGTGACTGTCACCCCTGCGCATAGCCTCATCATAAGTGAAAGGCTCTCCTGCATCTGTAACCAAAACATAATGCATAGAGGGCTGAAATCTGTCAGGTGGACGTCTATCTCTAGCAGACCGTCTCACCGCAGGCTCTGCTGCCTGTCTAACTACCTGTCCAACATCCTGGCCCTGTGGAGGAACTGCTGCAGGCTGTACTACTAGCTGTGCTGGAGCTTTAGGCTCCTCCTGAAAGATCACTCTGCGGATCTCAACCACCTTCTCAGGCTGCCTGTGCATCTTGTCTTCATGGAAGACGACATCATGGCTGTGTACTATTTTCCGCGCCTGCGGATCCCATAGGCGATAGCCCATCTCTCCTGACTCACCATAGCCAAGGAATATGCATTTAATGCTCTTTGGATCCAATTTACTCCTCTTGTCCTTGGGCACATGGCAGAATGCCTCACATCCAAAGACACGGAGATGCGCATAAGAGGGTGGCTTACCAGCCCAAACTTCCTCTGCAACCTGGAAATCCAATCCACTGGAAGGCGATCGGTTTATGACATGCACTGACGTACTAACTGCCTCAGCCCAAAAACTCGGGGGTAGGCCTGCATGGCTAAGCATAGAGCGCACACGCTCCTGAATAGTCCTGTTCATGCGCTCAGCCAAACCATTCTGGGGTGGGTTGTAAGGGGCGGTCAACTGACGCTTAATACCCCTGTCATCACAAAACTGCTCAAAAGCATGCGAGACATATTCTCCCCCATTATCTGTCCTAAGGCATTTCAGCCTATACCCAGTCTGGTTCTCAACAAGAGCAAGCCATCTCTGAAAAATTGCCAAGACATCGGACTTCTGCTTTATGGGATAAGCCCACACTTTCCTAGAAAAATCATCAATGAAGGTAACGAAGTACTTCGCGCCACCCATAGACATGCAAGGCATAGGCCCACAAACATCGGAATGCACCAATGCCAAGGGCTCACTCATGCGTGGCCTACCCGATTTCTTATGCGTAGACCTATTCTGCTTACCATAAAGACAATGATCACACGAGTCAAAACATGCATAATCCAAAGGCGGAAGATACTGCAAACCAGATAACATTTTCATTCCTTTCAAAGACATATGCCCCAAACGGGCATGCCAAAGTGATACATGTGGGATAGAGCCCACTGCCAAAACATGGTCTACAGAAGACCCAGATACAACAAGAGGATAGAGGCTGCCAGCCTTGGCGCCTCTAGCAAGCACAAGTCTGCCTTTGGTAATCTTCCAGGTAGAATCCCCAAAACAGACATGAAATCCTGCATCATCCAACTGTCCTGCAGACATAAGACTACGCGTAAGCGCAGGTACATGACGTACATCCCTGAGCAAAAAGGAACTGCCAGTGGAAAACTGCAACTGAATATCTCCACAGCCCACAATATCAAGAGACCTGTCATCTCCAAGTTTGACTGATCCAGATACAGTACGGTAAGAGTGAAACCACTCACGGTAAGGCGTCACATGGAAGGACGCACCTGAATCCAATAACCAGCACTGTGCATACATACTAGGTGTCTCAGTCAAGTGTGAAGCATCAGAAGAACTAGCTGCAAGTATAAACTCATCACCACCATCGGACTCTTCAGTCTGCGTGACATTAATTTCCTCAATCTTGACGTTGGACTTCGCAGGTACTATGCTGCGATCAGAGGACTTCTCCTGCACTTTATCTTTCCCCTTATCCTTGCGCTTCTCATTGCGCAACTCATGACACTGTGGTCTAATATGGCCCTTTTTCCCACAATGATGACAAGTGACATTTGCATTGCGTCCACGCGACTTACTACGCGACTTGCCACCACGAGATTTAGACCGACCCTTCTGCGAGTCACGGCCTCGGCCATTACCACGGTCATACCTGTCATTCCTGCCTCTAACTGTCAAAGCATGACTACCACGAGAGGCATCCAAGTTTTTGCGATTCACCTCTTCCTGAAGAAGAGCACTCTCAACATCTGCCAATTTTAGAGTAGCACTAGAGGCACAAAGAGCAGTGCGGAATACATCCCATGACTCATTCAGAGTTCCAAGCAAGAAAAGAGGAGTTACTTCCTCTCCAAAGGTGATATCCTGCGAAGTAAGGTTCTTCAGTATAGCATGGAACTGGCTCAAGTGAGCAGACATAGTCGCATTATCCTTCATGCGCAGATCCATAAGCTGCTTCAACCAGTACATCTGACTCGCCGGACTTTTCTTATCATAAAGATTCTTGATCTTATTCCATAGATCCCATGCACTCTGTGCTTCCTCAAATACATTATAATGTACCTGTTCAGTGAGAGACAATACAATCGTGGACTTGCATAGCTCATCAAGTTCAAGCCAGTCGTCAATGTCCATAGTTTCAGGCTGCTCCCCACTCAACCGAAGTGGCTTAATCTGAGATTTCTGCACCAAAACCTGCCATATTTGACTCTTCCAGTAAGAGTAGTTGGTACCATCCAACTTTGTAATGTTAAAGATGGCACTATCATGCGAAGATGACGCCATTATGCAGGCTGGAAATGCCCAAACAGTCCAAAACTGCTTGCTGTTTTACTGCAGAAACTGCCCAAAAATGACCAAAACGGGGTCCAAAGGGTGAGCAAAGTGTGCCAAAAGTTGCTGCCCACTTAGTACTAGGTGCGGTACACCAAATCAGGATATTTCAGCATGAAAAGTACACCTCAGTCCACCAATAATTGCTTGCTGTAATAAATTGCAGGTATGCAGTCTAGAGAGCAAACTGTCCCAAAATAGGATCCAATGTCAAGCAAACAATGCTAGGTCCAAAGCCGGCATGAAACGGACATAAGCAAGGCCAATGACAGTGAAAAGAACATGAGCTCAACACCAAGCATGTCAAAATAACATCTGCCAGTGAAAGGCACACCCCCAGACACTCTAGGCAAAGTGTTCCTGTAACTGCCAAAACCTGACACAAATAGGTATCTGCTCAAAGAGAAAGATCCAAATATGAGACTCAGCTCATAAGCATCCTGTGAACCAAGAGTACATCAATGCATATCCATAAAGATCGGAGTATGATCCCAAAGTCTCAATGTGTATGTAGCTGCTCAAGACATAAACTGCTTCAAATACATGTAAGTGCTCCAATAGCATGCAACTGTCAAAGGTCAAGAAAGCATGTAAAATGCTCCCACTGGCACAAAAGGCGTACAAAGCGAGCTCAGAAGCTCAAACAACCCAAGAGAAAGCACTAGTGATAAGTGACCCTGTGAATGCATCAAGCGCATCCGAGAGAGCATGACATACATGAAGCACCGGTCGTATTAACCATGAAGCAATACATAAGCCCAAATAAGCTCTCGGTCAACTCAATGACATCCAAATAGCAACCAAGATCAGTGATCAAGTAAGCCGGGAATGCTCAAATACATCCAAATCCAAGCTCCAAATGTCGGTATGGCATACACGAACCAAATAGCATATGTCACGAACCAAAGCATGTAATGCAAAAGCCTAACTGTCAAGCAGAGACATGAGGCATAGGCGGTCCACGAGCATGCCGAGTCGGTCCAAATGCCAGTGAAGATGGAGCTAATGCGAAGCTCAAAAGCATCCCATAATCTCATACATATGCTCCAAGTCGTCCCCAAATGTCAGAGATATCATGCCAAAGCTCAAAGCATACATCCGGTATCGGTAGGTAAGTGCCAAAGCATGTAAAGTACCTTCAGCCCACTATTATTCCAGCATGTATTTACTGTTCTAAACAGTAGATTTCAGCCCCAAATTCAAGCCAAAATCATGGTCAAACCAAATGCATACATCCCCAATACATCCGGGTATCATGTAGACCGCATACGGGCATCAAATAGCACAACCGGAATGGAGTATAAGCAACAAATGCTAATGCCAATGGTGCTGCCCTGTTTTCAGCCTGTTATGACAGTTTATGACAGTCCCAAATCTGAAGAAATCAGCCCCGAAAGATCAAGACCAATACCCAAAGCTTGAATGACATCAAACATGAAGTCTATAGCCCTCTTGATCAAGGTAGAGAGCAAGAAGCAATGGCCAAGTGTGGAGCTGAAGTAGATGAGTGCTCACAGCCTGGAAAAAATGATGCAATCTGCCCTGTTGGTGCTGAACTTGCTGTTGCTCCACATGGGCTGAAAAGGGGGTAATGGGGGGCTCAATGATGGCCCAAGGTAGGCACATACCAAGCCATGAAGGCCCAATGCAAAGGGGAGGGAAGATATGAGCTATGGAGCTCAAGAAGAGTGGCTGCCCTTTGTTCCTGCCCTGTTTCAATCTGAGAATACACTCAAATGCCTGCAAATGCTGAAGCAATACCTCAAGGGCAAGGGCCTGATGAAGCTCAAGAAGGCCAGGATGGAGCTCGGGAAGCCGGGGAGAGTCGGGAGCTCAAGAGGTCGGCTATGGCTGCCAGGATGGAGACCCAATGCGTGAAGCGAGTCGATGCGAAGGTCGGGAAGCACCGAGTCGAGCTCGAGCAAGAGAATGCCAAGCTCTGATACCAATTGAAAGGTGAGAAGGATCGAAGCTTGCACGCGAGCTATGGCGGGAGAGCAAGAGCAAGAAAGAGAGAGACAAGAAATGGGAACTCCAACAGTCACAATGTGTGACCGGGCCTTCCTTTATTCAAACTGTCACTAAACGAATAAAGAATAAAGTGACGTGATGGGCGCCCTCCACCTACAGTGTGCAGTGGCAGGTACTGTCAGTGTAGTAATACACGGGGCGGCACGGCGGAGGCGCCTTTACCCCCAACATGACCTCCATCATTGATTTACAAAATGCAATACATAATGGAATCACAAATCCTAAATACACAGATAGAGCAGAGAGAGGAAGAGAGAAACAAAGAGAGAGAGAGAGAGAGAGAGAGAGAGAGAGAGAGAGACTCACCTTGGGTATTTGGTGTGGTGGGTAGTGGCGCTTCTTCCTTCTCCTTCTTCCTCTCCTTGGTAAGTTACCCTCCCTTGATGCTTGCTTACTTACTTGCTGCTTCTTCTTGTTCTCCTCTCTCTTGTTCTCTCTTTCTTCCTCTTCTTGGCTTTCATTTTTCCATTCTTGTGTGTTTGAAATGAAAGAAGAGGTGAGTCGTGAGGAGGTGAGGCATGAAGAGACTAGGTGAGGCATGAAGAGATTGCATGTTGGCTAAACTCAAGCTTCAGAACCGCAAAAAACGTAGGAAAGGAAAGGCGTAGTTTGAAAAGAAATGATTTAAGTATGATTTGAATTTTGACGTGTGCGTCTATTTTTGCATGTATAAGTGCGTCTATTTGCGTGGATATATAGACGCAAAATTCGCGCCTATTTACACGCATGTTTACACGCGCTTATAGACGCTGTGATACACGCGCCCGACTTTGCGCGTCTATGCCTCGTTTCTGTTGTAGTGATGGGGGAAAAAAAACTAGAGAGCATGTGGCTTGCAAATCCATGTGCTCTCTGGTTTTTTTTTTCACACCTCTATTTTGCACGTCTATCAGCGTGTCTAAATTGTAGGATAAATACGCGTCTATTCTCGTCAAAAACTTACAAAGTAAACGCTTTTTTAGATGCGCAGATACATGCGTATATAAACGCACAATATGAATATATCTACTTTTTTATAAATATAATTATATATTTACGTAGCGCGTCAATACGCGCGTCTATATGCGCATGTAACTCTGACTATAAGCGCGCTTTTAGACGCGAAATTTTAGACGCAGCAGTAGACGTGGTAATAAGCGTGCCCGACATTTTTTAACACAGTTCAAATATTGCGTCTACAAGCGCATCTATGGAGCCTTTTTGTTGTAGTGCACTATAATAAACAAGAATAAAAGAAAAAAACAACAACTACTACTACTACAAACAAGAAAACTAAACAACAATAAACAAGAAAAGAATAAAAAACTACTACTACTACTACAAATAAGAAAACCACCACCACCACTACTACTACTACTATTACTACTACTACTACTACTACTACTACTACTACCACAACAACAAACCACTACCACTACAATAAACAAGAAAAGAAGAAAAAACACCAACAACAACAACAACAACTACTACTACAAACAAGAAAACCACTATTACTACTACTAGTACTACTACTGCAATCACGATTACGATGACTACGACCACGACTACGACTACCACAACAACAACAAACAAGAAGAGAAGAAATTAAACAACTACTACTACTATCACTACCACTACCACTACTACTACTACTACTACGACTACCACAACAACAACAAACAAGAAAATAAGAAATTAAACAACAACTACCACTACCACTACTAGTACCGCTACCGCTACCATTACTACTACTACTACTACTACTACTACTACTACTACTACAACTATGACTACAACTACCACAACAACAACAAACAAGAAAATAAGAAATTAAATAACAACTATCACTACCACTACCACTACCACTACCACTACCACTACTACGACTATCACAACAACAACAAACAAGAAAAAAAGAAAAGAAAAAATAAAACAACAATAACAACAACCTCTCCCTCCCTCCCTCTCTCCCTCCCTTCCTCCCTCCCTCTCCCTCTCCCTCTCTTTCTCTCTTTTCCTATTATGTTTAATGTTTTCTCCCTCTCTCTCTCTTCCTCTCCCTCTCTCATTTCCTCTCCCTCTCTCAACACACATGATTTTTAACAAAAACAAGTAAAAGAAAAAGAGAAAAAACAAAAACAAAGTAAGAAAGAACAATGCACTCATCGTAAAGGCCCGAGGATGGATTCGGTAGCTCCTCTTTGCAACGGCGGCTCCTCTTCGCCCTCCGTACATTTCCTTCTCTTCTTCGCGAACAGCGGCAGCGGCAGTGAGAAGTTTTTCTGCTCCCTCTTTCTCTCTTTCTCTCCCTCTCCCTCTCAAATGCAAGATGGGGTTCGCTCTTGCTTTCACTCTCTCTTTTGTTTGTTCGCGCAAAATAACGCGCTCAGGTTTCGGCCCGTGTTTTTTCATCTGAGCACCTCGCAAATAGCGACACCGCTATTTTGTGTTGGAAAGCGCCATCGCTACATCTCCATATCCTTGTAGTGCACTCAAACACTCGGTTGGTACTTCTCTCAAGTAAGTTACTCATTAATATATATGTGCATCACATGGGTTTAAAATAATGTATTTTTAAAATACCATTTTTATGTATTTTTTACATATAAAAGGGTTATTTATATATTGAATAGAAAAAGGTTATGTTTTATTTAGAAAAAAATCACATATAAGGATATTTATAAATAGACCTTGAATGCACGTGATGTAGAGGATATACATGTAGTAACTTCCCTAAGGTGCTCCTCCTTGGCAAGGTCATTGTGAGGAAAAGGACCCTAGTGTGATTAAGCTCCATTGTTTATTTGGCTTGGGAGCTATCTCATATATACATGGGAGAATGCCAATGTGACTTTGGCCCGCTCTCTTGGCTAATATTTTAGAGAGAAGGCACCCTCCCTTGTGGGTATTTGTGTGTGTGTGTGTGTTATCTCGTGAAAAAAAAGGTTTGAGGTGGAAAAACTATCATATCATGTTTCCATCCAATCCAAAACATGTACATTGTAAAGCAACCTAGATTCTATTTATCTTAGCACTTGTATTAAATATAGTGCTACTTAATGGAAGTGATGAAGAAAGTGAGAGTTTGAAGAAACTTAGAGAAAAGAGAGCAAATTTGGGGATCATGTTTCCATCCAACCAAAAACATGTACATTGTAAAGCAACCTAGATTCTATTTATATTAGCACTTGTATTAAATATAGTGCTACTTAATGGAAGTGATGAAGAAAGTGAAAGTTTGGAGAAACGTAGAGAAAAGAGATCAAAATTGGGGATTCAATGGGATTACCTTACTACTTTGTAACATGGCAACGAAGGGATAATCAATGCTAGTTTATTGAGATGTAATCTATTTACATGTGAGGAGCTTAGATCCATGCACGTCTACAAGGTGGGCTAAGTCTTAAGTAAGAAGAGTGTAAGAGGTAGGGGTAGAGAGAGTGTCACCGTGTGTGTGTGCGTGAGCTGAGAGAGAGTGTGTGTGTGTGTGTGCACGTGTATGTGTGCGGGCGTGAGCTGAGAGAGAGAGAGAGAGAGAGTGTGTGTGTGTGTGTGTGTGTGTGTGTGTGAGGGAGTGTGTGTGTGTGTGTGTATGTATGTATGTGGAGTGTCTCCCTTGATAACAAGCAGAGTTATGACTGTCGAAATTAGAAGGTTATAGTGTTAACATGGAAAGTGTCGCCACACTTACAAATTCAGCTAGCAGGAGTAGGAAAGAGAGATGTTGAAGAAGAGTGTAAAGAAGGTGGTGCCAACGAACTTGGTAGTGGAGATGGCGGCCATGCCACTGGCCATGTGGAAGTCGCCCGTACCAGAGATGACCGGGAGGAAGCGGACGGGGTCGAGGATGATCTCGCCCCCGACCATCGTCAAGGAGCCCTTGTGAGCCCCCGTCTCCAGGAACGCCGTGAAGAACCAGAGGGCGCTGTAGTTGGTGCGCCCCGTGTACACGTAGACGCCCTGGGCGTAGCCCACGTGGCGCGAGGCCACGGCCGGCCCCGCCGTCAGCGGGTCGTCGAAGACCACGACGTCCCCGAAGTGGAACTCCTGGTCCGCCAGCGTGTCCGTCCGCCGCCCACGCGGCGCCGCCACCAGCGCCGACGTGTCCTGCTCCCTCCGCCCGCTCAGCACCTTGTCGTGCATGTAGAACTGCAGCGACTGGGGCCTCCCAAGGGGCTCCTTGGTGTCACCACCTTCCCCGTTATTACTCGCAGCTACACACGCTCTTATAATACCAGTCTGGGAGCCAGCTAGCGCAGGCATACTTGCTAAAATTAGCGTGAGGAGCTTCCACAACCTCTTCTTCTTCATTACTCGTACTAGAGGACTCGCTCTATGCGAATTCTTCCGCATCGTCATAGCTTCGTTTGCTTACATATTCCATCTGCGTGTGGGAACACATATATATACGCGACCGCGCGCGCGCGAGACGAGAGAGAGAGAGATCAGCGAGCGAGCTTCAACCTTCAATCAAAATCACAGATGCCCTGTTCGATCTATTCTCAACAGCCGCCTACCACAACTTGGGAAAGTATATCCAACCCAATGAGTACATCTAGTGTACGGCTCCGACCATCGTCAAGGAGCCCTTGTGAGCCCCCGTCTCCAGGAACTCCGTGAAGAACCACAGGGCGCCGTAGTTGGTGCGCCCCGTGTACACGTAGACGCCCTGGACGTAGCCCACGTGGCGCGAGGCCACGGCTGCCCCGCCGTCAGCGGGTCGTCGAAGACCACGACGTCCCCGAAGTGGAACTCCTGGTCCGCCAGCGTGCCCGTCCGCCGCCCACGCGGCGCCGCCACCAGCGCCGACGTGTCCTGCTCCCTCCGCCCGCTCAGCACCTTGTCGTGCATGTAGAACTGCAGCGACTGGGGCCTCCCAAGGGGCTCCTTGGTGTCACCACCTTCCCCGTTATTACTCGCAGCTACACATGCTCTTATAATACCAGTCTGGGAGCCAGCTAGCGCAGCCATACTTGCTAAAATTAGCGTAAGGAGTTTCCACAACCTCTTCTTCTTCATTACTCCTACTAGAGGACTCGCTCTATGCGAATTCTTCCCCATCGTCATAGCTTCGTTTGCTACATATTCCATCTGCGTGTGGGAACACAAATATATACGCGACCGCGTGCGCGCGAGACGAGACAGAGAGAGAGAGAGAGAGAGAGAGAGAGATTCAGCCTTCAATGAAAATCACAGATGCCCTGTTCGATCTATTCTCAACAGGCGCCTACCACAACTTGGGAAAGTAGATCCAACCCAATCAGTACATCTAGTGTACACTTCAAGCCCCATCGCCTACTTGGCGATGGGGCTCATGTGGCACTTTGACATTTCTAACCGGGAAAGCTTGAGGTAGCCGATGAAACCCGGCCCCCTGCCACTTGCGTTGGGGCCCAACGAGACCCTGCCGGGCCTGCCAGCCTGCAGTCTGCGAGGCCCTACCCCACGAGCAGAGAGAGAGAGAGAGAGAGAATTGCAGAAATTGGATAGCACCATTATAGACAGATCTGAAATCGAATGCAACAGATAGTTATCTCTCTATTTAAACCAACTGTTCTAGTCACTCTATAGTTTGTTCAAATAATTCTCCTTAGAAATAATCCAGCTTAAAGTCGTTCTCAGATCAAGTTGTACTCATATCTATGATTTGCTACTAGTTTGTTATAATCAATCCCGATTTTGCAGCCTTTACTCTATTGCCAAAGCCAACATTTATCCAAAACTAATGTGGAGGACTCCCAAGGTCTTGGTGAAATTCACAATGAGTAATATGACAACTTTCTCTTTGCCATGCACCATCCCTTATCTCACGCTTTTACACAACCTTTCGTGGGCATAAACCTTTACAACTCACCATACATCATCCCTTCAACTATTTGCAATTATGAGTAGTCTCACATTAATAACATTACAATATACATCCTATAGTATTACACTTATACACCATTCCTTATCCCTCATTAAACTATTTTTTATAGGCTCACACCTGAAGACCTTACACGTTTACATCATAGTTTACATCCTTCAAGCCTTACATGCCTCTACATTAGACCTTGCACTTACACCACAATGTACATGTGACACGTCTCTACACCATAGATTAGACCCTTATAGTCTTACATAACACTACAACATCCCTTACACACACATGCACCACAATGTATATCTTACACATTTTTATAGCTTCTTTTGCACATATAGCCTTTTACACTTATACATGATACCTTTCACCTCACATATATCCATATAGACATATAAACTGCAATTGTACACCATTCATTACATTCTATATATCCCTACATATCACATATACGATTACACTTTACACCCCATAGCATTTGCTAACATCATTACCCTTAGACCATAGCTTGCACCGTCATAGATTTAAACCACACCTTCAAAAAGCATACCTTTACCACTCCCTTACATCCCTAAAGCTTTACACCACCATTTCCAAAAAATAATGTTTCACAAATCTTTAGACCTTCCACTTATACAGTTACTTTAGAAAAGAATAATATTAGAAGGCTTTTCTTTGGTATGCACCACACCTTATACCACACACCTCACACTATGTATATCCCTTACACCTTGCACCATAGCCAGGTTAGGTCCTATCACTCTATTGATGGCAAAAAAAGTATTATGGGTTGGACTCTTGTATCATCCCCTTCAATTAAAGACTATGTTAGCATTTAATTTAATAAAGAAATATATTCATAAGTGTGAGTTTTACATACCTATTTTAGCATGTATTTGCATTTATAATGTATCAAAATCTTGCATAGAGGGAGCATGTGCTTCATTTGTGGTAGTTGCTTGGTCAATATCAATCACACCATTAACCTCTACAATATGTAGATTCAGTGAGTCCACATGTAACCCAATCTCCTTTGAGGGTGGAACTTGTCCTGCATTCAAAAAAATTAAGAACTTAGAACATATATATTAGAAAAGCACTAGACAATTTCTAAATAAGGCATGCCATTGACATATTGAATACGTACTTTGGTGCTCATGAAATTGTGCACCATATAGCTCAATGGACCTTCCTACAATGGTCTCCATTCTTATCACATTGAACATAAGAACCTCAGTTTGATGTTTACATATATTCCCTGACCAATCACAAGTACAATATGCCCAACTACAATCGGCATTTCAAACATAATATCAATAGGCATCTATTATGCAACTTTGTACTAAAGCCTGCTGACTCCCATCATCGAAATAATCTTCAATGAGAATTAGGAATTTGTTTTGCTCTTTGAATAGAGTTTTCCACAACCTTAAGAACATTAAAATTCTTCTTGAAACCAGCATCTTTTAGCACATCTTGATACCAATAGTACACATGACAAGAGCATGCCAACTTCTCAATTAACCAATCAATGCATCGACCATGTGAGTTACGTCACTCACTAAGAAAGGAACTCTTCAAAACCTAGTGGTAAGACTCAATGGTGCCATTTGTTTCTCAGTTTCGTGGTTTGCATGAGGGATACCCAATATCAAAGGGTTATCTCCATCACCATAAAGTTAATAGAAGATGGTACTACCAAGATTCGCTAGATCCCAATTATGGACACTTATGGCATCATCTGAAAGCAGTTCTTTTAGATAATACATTTAGCTTCTTGGCAATATTTAATATGTCATGAAGTGTCAAGAAGGTGTCTCTCATAGCTTGGAACGTACCTGCAATAACACTTTTTTAACTTGATGTCATATGAAAGTAAATTTTCTTATGGTTTTAGCTTCCTAATTAAGCTATCATGCTTTGGTTTTTTCAACGATCCTTCATTGTGTTTTTCTGCGCATTGAACATGAAAGTTTGTGGGGGCATCGAATCTCTTATTTTTTCCCTTAATAAAATCAGCAATGAAATGCATGGGAATATAAGCTATTCTCATGATCTCATATTTTGAAGAGGTATCCACTAACTTCTCCCATTGCAGGAATGAAGCACAGATGGGCACTTGTGGCATTACTGAACTTTCATGCATGCCTATGTTTAAAAGAAAACATATTTGCATTTTGAAATATAATTTCATAGTAGGTTTTCAACCAAAGGATGCAAAAACCTAGCTCTTATTGAATAATCTTTGTATTTTTAATAAGAAAAACTAATCAAATGAGTTGAAAAATCTCTAAAATATCTATTATTAAGACCTAATAAATTCTTCTATTGAATAGCCTTCTAAGCTAAGGCACTGGATCAGTGTGTCCTTGATACCAAAGACACAAGTCAATTCAATTCAAATATTACTTAGACCTTCTCCTTCATCCATTCTTCGATTTATACAATATACCTCTTCACTATACCTTACACCTTTATGCCTTACATAACTCTACATAATACCTTAGACCTTTATAGACTTACAAGTATCTACACCATCCCTTACACATGCATACACATAGCCTTATACCTTGCATAAGTGAAAAGCCTGTAGACCATCCCTTACATGTGTATACACCACAATGTATACCTTACACCCATCTACATCATACCTTACCCTATTATAGTGTTACACACCTAAACCTTATCCCCATGCTTCAACCATAATCACATCTTCACACTATAGGTCACATTTCCTTAAGTCACTCCCATTGGCACTTAGAATACGAACTCACAAAACCACATGCTCTTAGGTTAGGCAACTCACAATATTGTCTTACCTTAGGTGCAAACCTCATCCCACTTGTAGTAGAAACCCCATTCTCACTCTTAAGTACTTTAGTCGTAGGCAGATGCACACCACTTAGGCTAGAAACATATCACCAATAGCCAAAGTTGCTCATGTAGGGTATTTCAACATATGGCACCTTATTTTAGGACATTCACTCTTGATACAAACCAGGCCACATATCACTTCATGCACTAAGAACTTAACACTCCTCATTAGTCAAATCTCCACATACCTAGTTCACATCATCTTTTACAATCATCCACAAGTAGTGTAGCTTGTCACCACCATCCATGATATTGACCAAGTTGTTGGAGCTATATATAGCTCCAACAACTTGGTCAATATCAGTCAGACCAATATTCTCTATAGTGCGTATATCAATTGATTCGACATGTGATACAATCTCCTTTGAGAGGGTAGTACTTGTCCTATATCCAAAATAAGAAATAACTTAGAGCATATATATTAGAAAATGATTGGATGATTTCTAAATTAGCAATGATAGTGATATATTGAATGCATACTTTCATGCTCATGAAATTGGGCATCATATAGCTCCATGGACCTTCCTACAATGGTCTCTACTTCTATTTCGTTTAGCATAAGAACTTAAGTTTGATGTTCACATATATTTCCTATTTGTGACCAATCACAAATACAACAAGCCCAACTACAATCAACATTTCAAACATGGTACTAATGTACATAGATTGAGATTTAATAAATTTATAAAAACTAATAACAAATTGAAAATAAATATTCACATGCAGCTCACCTCACTCCAATTTTTAATAGCAGATCGTTCATCATGTGTAGTCATAATAAAAGTATCCAATATATTTCCACCAAAAGTTTACAATTTCATAAACAAGATTACATTAGTTTCACGCTCAATGATGTGTTGGCTATGGATTATGGACCAATGAATATCTTGAAGATAAAGCTTCAAAGAAATTATATTTATCAAGGAATCAAATGGAAAGGCCATATCAATGAGAGATTCAAAAAGAGGGGATATCTGTCAAGCTAAATGAGAATAACCGTAAGGAACTTTGGTGGAAAAATGGCATCATCAAGGGCATTACTACAAAAAACACAAAAAGCACAGTCATTATATTGGTGAAGTGACACATCAATACAAGTGTGTTAGAAAGGAATAGCACTTACATACAGAAGTGTACTACTACACTTCTTCATCACTTCTCGAAATGCTATCATCACAATGTGATGACCTCCCTCCACTTGCAGTTGCTACTGCATCCAACTTGCATGTTCACTCTTTTTTTCCATGCAATACAGGGGAAAGGTTTGGGATCATCACTTATTGACCTACACCTTCTCCTTGAAGCATGACCACTCTCAATGAAAGGTCTTGCTCTTCTCAATGTATTCCCAAACCCATCCTCGATGGACTTGAATGTAGTGCAAGGATGTGCATGTATATTTGGAAGGGATGCTTTGTATTGTTGAAGCTCCTTTTGTAGTCGCATTAAAAGTCTATGGGCATAGGTTTGAACTCTTCTCTCATCCCCTTTGTTTAAAGAACATGTTAGAATTTAATTGAATAAAAAATTATAATCAAAAGTATGCGTCACACATACCTATATTAGCATGAATTTTCATGTATAATGTATCTGAATCTTGCATGGAGGGAGCATGTTATTCATGTGTGCTAGTTGCTTGGTCGATATCAATCACACCTACATCCTCTGTAGTGTGCATGTCAAGTGAGTGGACATGTGACCCAATCTCGTTTGAGGGTAAAACTTGTCATGTATGCAAAATTAGAAAAAACTTAGAATGTTATCTAGTAAACAATGACTAGAGAATTCTTGAATCGGCCATAGTGGTGATATATTAAATACATACTTTGGTGCTTATGAAACTGTGTACCATATAACTCCATGGACTTTCCTACAATGGTCTCCATTTCTATTCCGTTTAACATAAGGACCTTGGTCTGATGTTTATATATATTCCGTGTTTGTGACCAATTACAAGTACAACATGCCCAACTACAATGAGCATTTCGAACATGGTACCAATGCCCATCCCTTGTGCAACTTTGTACTGAAGCTTGACTTCTATCACTAGTAATAAACTTCACATGAGAATCTGGTATTTCTTTAGCTCTTTGAATGGAGTTTTCTATGACCTTTAGAACATTAAAGTTCTTCTTGAAACCTGCATCTTTTAGCATATCTTGGTACCAATAGTATCCATGACAAGAGCAAACCAACTTCTCAATCAACCAATCGATGCGTTGACCATGCAAGTTGCGTCGCTCACTAAGAAAGTGACTCTTCAAAACCCAGTTGTAAGACTCAATGCTATCATTTGTCTCTTGATTTGCATGAGGAAGAATTCTTGTAGCACGTATCCACATTCCTACATATTGAAGGTGAAATCATAAATTTTAAATCACATAAATAGATAATTATATATAACTTTATTAGTTTGATATACTTATAGTACTACAAGCATACTATTGTATATAGGGTTACGTATACAAGATGACCATGTATCCTTGAAGTACTTGATAAATGATGCTTCCTCTTTGTATTTTTCATAAAATTTTGATAGTAGAGTATGAGCCTCATCTATCCTAGCATTCTCATGTGAATTAGGTGTACCTTGCATGTTCATAATGTTGCCAAGTGCTCTAAACATATCAGCACGAACTTGAAAATCGTCCACCTTATGCACAAGATTTTTTTAGCCAACTCCTTTTCACATGTCATATACATAGATATATAGGAACACCAAAAACCTCCCTGTGAAAATACAAATGTATAAAATCACTTTGCGGTTAACCATGAGGAGAAAAGATAGCAAATATAATTGTAGAAAGAAACCTTACTGAATAGCATTGATTTCTGCTTGAGCATCATCCACCATAAAAGCATTTGGTTCCCATGACTTGTTATAGTCCAAGACTCGATTTCTTAATGCAGCTAGCCATGATGTAACTGACATGGTACAAGAAATGTAATGGTCCATGCCATTGGCCCTCCATTGCGAAAGTGGTCAAACACAAGAACTGTATACAAATGGAACTGCAAAGAGAAGCTAAAATCAAAGAACTTTAGGATAATATAATTACAAAATTAAAGCTAAGAAAGAATAAGAAATATAGTACCTTATACCTATTAGTGCCGAATGTCGCATCCATTGCTAGCAAGCTATTATGACCATACTTACTGAGCATTTGAAGTTGCCATGTTTTTTGGATACCCAATATCAAAGGATTATCCCCATCACCATAAGGTTCATAAAAGAAGGTACTATCAGGATTAGCTAAAGCCCAGTTATGGACACTTTTTGCATAATTTGAAGCAGTCTTTAGAGATAAAACTTCTAATTTTTTAGCAACATTTAGTATATCAGAAAGTGTTAGGAAAGTGTCTCTTATGGCTTAGAATGTGCCTAGAACAGTACTTTGTCGAATCAATTGAATGTGTTGCATTAGTACCTGTTGGGGAGTGAATCCCTTAAGCAACATTTCACAAATCCAATCCTTCATCCTATAAGACAGCCATGGTGCAAATGTAATTTGACGTGGTGGATCTAATACACACAAGGAGCCATGGCAAATGTGTCCAACATGATCTGTATGTTGATATTGCACATAATTGATGCGAGTGATCCATGGCCATATATATATTTGCGATACCACAAAGTGGCATATACATTCACATGCTCTTTTTCCTGAGACAGCACGCCTTTTGTTTACTAGTCATGGCTCCAAAGCATTATCCCTCGAGTCCTTCGGTCCATATGTGCACCAATACCTATAACACATCCAAGATTTTTTTTTTGTGAAAACAAAGATCCAATACTTCTATGAAAACAAAAATTCAGTACTTTTGTAACATGATGTCTTATAACAATAAAATTTCTTACTCTTTTAGCTCCTTAAAACTATCATGCTTTGGTTTTTTTAGTGACCCTTCACTATGTTTTTTGGTCCATTGGACACAAAAGTTTGTGGGGGCATTGGGCCTTTCATTTTCACCCTTGATAAAATTGGCAATGTGGTCCATGGGAATATAAGCTATATTCATGATGTCGTACTTGGAAGAGGTATCCACTAACTTCTCCCATTGTAAGGATAAAGCATGGATGGACCCTTGTGGTAGCAATTGCACTTTCATGCATGGCTGTATCAAAAAACAAAAAAATAGTGATATTTTGCTTCACAAAATTTGAGACAAATTTATAGTTGTGGGATGCAAATATTTAGCATTTACAGAATAATTTTTTGTAGTAAAAAGTTGAATTTGCAAAGAGAAACATTATTAATAAAACATTTACAAAGTTGCTCTTAACCATGCATTATGCAGGTTTAGTTATAATAAATTTCTATCAAATCATAACAAATCCAAGATTAACAATGATGATAGCTCACCTCGGTACTCAAAGTAGATGGCTGATAAGGTGTAGACATAATAAAAATATTGAATATATTTCCACAACAAGTATACAATTTCATAGATAAGATTTTATAAGAGAGAGAGAGAGGTCCTCCTATGCCTCCATGGACAGGTGTCGAAGGGAAGGGTAAAACCAATATGGCTATGTATCTCATAACATTATATAAGGAGTATGTCTTCTGCAGATATTGATGGCGTTGCATCAGGATGCATTGTCTGGCTTATGCCTTCCGCAGATATTGAGCGTCAATAGTATATAATGAGAGAGCCATTAATCTCGAGCAATGACCAGTGCTGCAACATGTGCGATGATGTGGGATTTGAAGAGGAGCTCTTTCATTGCTCCATCTGCGTTACGCGAGTCCAACACAGGTATGACGTGCTTGCATGAGCTTCAAAGTGATGGCGAATGGAGCTCCAGATTGGAGACTTGCTTTGATATGGCGGGTAGCGCTTCCTTAAACGACTGCACAAATAAAAGTTCACGAGAAAAACGATTAATAATTTGATCGGTGCAATCCTGCCAAACAATCATCTTACCGAGAAAGGAATGATGGTCAAGGTAGCCACAGAACCCTAAGAGAGAGACAGTGAGGACATCCTCGTTCCTTAGCCCACGCTGAAATAGATAGCACAGAGGGTGGGTGTAATGGTCCAACTCCGGGGCCGGCCTCGTCATAGACGGATTGCCAAACTTGCAGACATTGAAGGTGCGTTACCGCATCCAACTAGAGGAGGGTCCAGAACAAGATTGGGACTTCGACGTAAGACTACGAGAGGTTGTGAAGGTTCAAGAAGTTCCAAGATTGAAGAGTGTAAGCATGCGTTACGTACTCCAGCTGGAGTTCCTCACAGACTGCCCACTTCTCCAAGAGCTATCAGTGATGCCCATAGGCATACCTATTATTTGTGATGGCGCAACAGCGTCAGCCCTTCTCCCCCGCCTTGAGTACCTAGCTCTGCTCGGCGAGGATCTTCCAGATATACGACACTTCTTCCCAGATTGTACCTTGGAATACTTTAGGAACTGCCTCTTCGGCCTCACTTCCAATTTGGCTCAGCTCATGAAAGCGCCTGTACATGAAACCCCATAGTCATACAATCTCGTTGATATGTCTCAGTATTGAGGTAAGTGGTACTGATCATTAGTCGGAGTAATATAGTGGCCATGGCCTCCAATCCATGGCAACTTTGCAAGCTAATTCGGCCTTCTCTGTGAGTAATATGCCATAGCACTGGCAAATTAGTGTATCTGAATAAGGACTGGTGAATGGGCCCAGATCTGGTACGACGCTTGGTGCATGAGTTGGGAGCTAGATGACAGTTTGCAAACTCTTATAAAGTTTAAACACACAGTCATGGAAGAGCTGAATCATGTAAAAATGTGCAGTCTCCTAATGCATTAGTGTAAGTATAGTGAGTTGTCTGAGTAGGCCGTGCAAGTCAATCGAGTGTTGGGACTCCAGATAGATAAGCCATTGGAATTGTTAAGTAGAGCCGATGGTTAAATGAGTGTTGACATGGATGTGAATGAAGATCCCAGAATGCCTGTCCTAGAACCCAAATCGAGAACCCCCCTGGGCAAGATCAGAAAAGCCATCGCTGCGCCGTTCAGGCTCTGCCTCGCGCACAAGAACGATCTAGCCGACACTCCCGTGCTTACTCCCCTGCCGAGGCCTCTTCTTCCATTTCCCCTCCTGACTATCGACGGCGCAATGCTATCATAGCTGCAATGACCCTCCTAGCCTTCTTGTTGTTGCTTTGCATCCTTTTCTTGCTCGCAAGATGGACTTGGAGAAAGCAATCCAAGGATTGGGCTAGCATATTCCTTCCCGTTGCTTGTTGGATGTACTGAAAAGAGACGGCTCAGGATAAATAGCAAGCCCCATCCCTACTACGTGGTGGCGATGGGGGTACATACAGAGTGTGGAAGAGGGAAGAGTTTGATGGCACGAGAGAGAGGTCACAGGCGCCTGATGGCGAGAGAGAGAGAGAGAGAGGTCCTCCTATGCCTCCATGGATAGGTGCCGGAGGGAAGGGCAAAAGTAGGCACACAGAGAGAGAGAGAGAGAGAGAGAGAGAGTGTGAGTGAGTGAGAAGTTAGATGCCAATAAATGTTGGCAGGTCGGGTCCATCACGAAGACGACGGTGGCATGTTGGCTGTCAAGTCGGAATGGGAGGATGGCTTTCAGGAAAACGTGAGAGGGCCCCATCGCCATGTAGGCGATGGGGTTTGACATATAGGCCAAGCCCCGAATTTGTACATCCAATTTCTTCTAGATCCAATCACTCAAAATGAACTATATATCATATGCATCTGAGTTCCAACTCCTGTCTTTCGAGAAAAGCTATAAGTTGGGACTTTTTCGCATTAGCAAACAATCATTCATGTAATATTTAAAGAAGGTTACTAAAAATGATTACTGCTATTTTGTTTTTGTTCGATGGATGTAGCATCTTTGCCATTGGAGTTGCTATTCACATGGTAATTAACGATAAAGGTCATAAAAATGATTTCTCTAGTGCCATTCCTTGCTTTTGTTAGGTGGGATGTGGCAACTTTGCCATTAATAGTCTAAAAGACAAAGGTCCACTACAAACTTCTATTGCTGAATGTGCTTTATAACATGTTGCCTACATCCATTAGGAGAAATATGGACTCATTTTTTTGCCCCTTAAGGAGTGAATAAATAAAAATATGCCTAACCAATGAGAGAGTTGGGATTTCAGATTCATGTAACATGAATCTTCTAGCCATATCTTGGCCCAAATCTCCCCTCAACAATAAAATAAGTGGAAATGTGGGGAATATAATGTTGACACTTCTTGGAAGTATGTGACTTGAATTTTTATTTTTTTATTTTTTAATATTTGACTTTTCATTTCTCTCATTTTCAGTTTTTCCCTCTTTCTTAGGCGGTCGAACTCAAATTTATCATATCTCTTTCCCCACTTCTTCTTTCTTGACGAAATTTTATAGCCTCATTGTTGCTTGCCCTATCTATAACCCTGTGAAAATTCATTTCCTCTATACAGACACAAAGTGAGTTTCATATGTTTTATGAGAGCAGAGCTTGTCCTACCAAAGCCATAAGATTTTCTTCACAAAACTTTACAGGTATATTGTTCTCTTCCATGGATGTTCTATGGTAAAGTTTTATCTCATTTGGACAAAAAATGTGCACGTTATGTGCATTCTCTAACGTGTAATTTCTTTTGTTTTGGTACTCTAGGAGTCTCTTACAGTCAAGAACAATGATCATTTGAACACTCAACTTCTTCTTCAATATCTTACGGTTTCTTTGTAAACAAAGTTACAAGTATGTTGTCTTGTTTTTTTGCTACTCCATAGTTAAAATTTATCTCATTTGGAAAAAATGTATACAAGCTATATGTATACTGAGCTTTCCTTTTTTTTTTTAACTCCAAGAGTCTCCGAGGGTGGAGAACCATGATTTTTAAAAAACTCAACTTCTTCAATATCTTTGGGCTTCTTTGCAAAGAGAGCCACATGTATATTATCATTTTTTTCTAAATTTGCTCCACGGTTAAGTTTCAACTCATTTGGACAAAGCTTATGTGTATGTATGCTTTGATCCTAGATTTCTTTTGTTTTTGTACTCTAGGAATTTATCAGTGAAGGAACAATGGTCTTGTTGTAAGTCAACTTCTTATTCAACATCTCTGGGCTTTCTTGTGAAAAGAATTACAGGTACAATATTTTTTTAATTGCTCCATTTAAATTTCATTTTATTTGGAGATAACATTTACAAATTATACACATGCTGATAGGTAACTTTTCTATTTGGTTATTATAGATGTCTTTAAAGAGAAAAAACACCAGTATCATACTTGCAATGGAGGTCTTGAATAGGAAAGATAATGACAGTAATTGGATTTGTGATAAGTACTATAAGTTGGATTGGATTTTGATGCACCCAAGTACTCGAGGGAGTTTCAAGGTCAGGGCGTAAGGATGTTGCAAACCCTAACAAACATTGGAAAGATAGAATTTTAGAGTTCAAACAAGTGTTCTATGGAACAAGTACAGTAACATAAGTGTTAATCCAACATGTTTATACACATAAACAAATCTATGTACATGACGAGAATTACATTGCAAGTTATAAACACAACAGTAAATTTTTAAATTTTATCATTGTTTATTCTTTTGCATCAGAGTTGTTTTTAAAAATCTTTACAGTGTTCTAATTCAATCTTGTTTTACTGAACAACTCTATATCCATCAACTTTACATGAATGGCAGAATGTTGAATGTTTGAGCGCCAAGATACATGTTTGGCATGAAGACATAGGTTCTTTGATGTATGATAATAACTTTACAAGTAAACTTACAACTCAAAATATCTTTTTTTATAATTCATTGTATGTAGTAGAAAGCCAAAGATTGCAACATGTCCCATTGCTGCCACTATCTAGTGGTGAATGGTTGATTGGTAGCTTGGAGTTGTCAAGAGCATGTAAGTCCAATATAAAATCTGACATCAATAGTACTATGAAACCCACCACAGGCTCCAAAGATGTGTATCTTAGTTGGTTTATTCCATTCTCATTGTTTGCACATTTGTTTGGTTCATGTGACGTTCGGAAGAAAACAAAGATTACTTACCAATGCAAGTGTCCATCCGAGGAATGGATGAGAAAGCTATTGGGCGAGTCTTGGCAAGTCAAAAGAATACATTTTGATGAGACGATTGAGTGTAGGGTGAGTCTTGGCAAATCAAAAGAACACATTTTGATTGAGTGCAGGGTCAACCAATCTGATTTCACATTTAGGTAAATCTTTTTTACTTCCTTGCATGCCTTGATTTAATTGACATAGGTCTTGCTTAGATGAATTGTTATGTTAGTTGCATTTAGTTACCATTATTTTTGTTTTTATTATAGGTATTTCATCACTAGACAAACTCTGTGCATTCGCTTTCAATATAGAAGATGGCAACTTTTGCGAGAGAAGTGGATAAGCTTGGATCAAGATACTCGAGAGATGAGACACATATAGCTCTCATAGATGTGGTTATCTTGTGGAATGGTCATAATCCTTTTGTGGTCAACGCAGAGAGTGCCCATTGGCCCATTTCTTTTCTAAGACAAGAAATCCAATTAATGTCCAATGAGCCCCTCTGCAACTTCTATTTCAAGTTAGATAATAGAGAAGTCATGATTTGTAGTGATCAATCCATGACATGGAAACAATGTGCTTCTCCACATATCCTTGAGATAGTGGAATCCTTGTAAATTTTTTTAATAAAGAATGAATACAAACTTTTTTTAAACTTCTGAGTACTTTCAATTTAGATCATCTTAGTTTACTGTGATCCAAGTGTACAATAATACATTGTGTAATTAGTCAATCATGCTGGTTAAAATCATAATTAAATTATAGGCTAGATTTCTATAATCTATGCAATATTATCTTTGCATAATGATATATCGTACGCCATCTCTTCTATTCATTTTTTAAATTTTAATATTAAATTAGAGCCAAGGGATCTTGAAGGTCTTTTAGATTTCTTTTTTTTTTAATTTTCTATATTTTGTCTAGTTAACATAATATTAGTGAGTTTGGGAATCTCGCAATTCCCATTTTTTGAATACTAAAAAGGTGGCACTAAGATAGCATGCCCATAACTTTCTCAAAACCATAAAATGTGGCCTATCATTGAAAAGCACTTTAAAAATAGAATCTATTGAGCTATAGAGCACTCAATTTGGAGTTACAGTGTTCAATTTATGACAAATCCAAAAGATTTGACCACGTGTCCCAAATTTATGGGGAATTCCCATATTCCCCAATATAGTGTTAGTTGGACTTGAATATACTCAGCGATCCAAGTATATTCGAGGACATAATAATCTAGAACGAAGTGTTTGTTTGTATGAGTAATTTTAACGGTGACTTTAAAGTATTGAAATAAAGAAACTAAGGTAAGAGTTTTAATTTGAAAATTTAGGATAAGAAAAGAACCTTTATTTAAAACCCTAGATACATAAAAGCTATAACTCCAAACTCATTTTCATTTTAATTCTCTACTTCCCTACACTTGTGCTATTCTTCCTTCTCTCTTCCTGTGCCATGGCTACCACTCGTGCCTTCGTAGTAGCAACACAAAGCTTAGCCATTGTGCACCCACCTCCTTCCCTAATGAGACACTGGTAGGTGATTTGGGTAGTCGGCCTCTAACAACCAAGACAACACCACAGGATAAAGACTGAGGATCTCACCTCAACAAAACCCATGAGGTGGAACCACTAAACACATGATAAAAAATTACTAATCACTCACTCCTCATTGAGACTTCAGCTCAACAACTTAAACAGTTCAAACCTTCAAGATTTGATTTTACCACTTTTACAGAGAATCTGACACTGAAACAACCATAGTAGAGACTCTGACAACACAAGCTTTCAAATTCATACAACTCCTATTTTTTAGGGGATGACAACCCCACACAGCAAACCGCCCCACAGAGCGTGATTGCTTCAAACAGTACAAAATCGGTTGTAGACCCTCTCTATTCTTATTTCCTTAGAAGAGCACACACAAACACAAACCAAATACACAAGTAATCAAAGCTTTGCACGAAAAATTCCCATGCCCATTCAATGGCTACAAGCATTTCACTGCTGAAGACACTCCATTACTACATCAAAACCAATTTTACACCGATATATCAGTGGATAATCATGATGACTTCCATGAGAAACCAATTTGGTGTTGTAAAATCTGCTGAATTCACCTATTTTCTCATAGAGCATAGAAACTTCTTCGTGAAGCATTACACAGAATAGTTCATAACTTTTTAACCAAACCTCGGATTGCCAAGCTTCAAGAAGGAAAGTTGTAGCTCTCTTTCCAATCTATAACACTACAAGGGAATGGGGCAATAGCGACGCCGATTAGCGACGGCGGATATCGGCGTCGCTATAGGCGTCGCTATTGCCGTCGCAATTGGCGTCGCTATATGCGTTGCTATTTGTGTCGCATTTAGCGTCGCATATAGCGACGCCAATAGCGACGTCGCAGGGAAAAAAAGTGCGGCCGAAACCAGAGCGCCGTTTTCATTTTCTTTTGTTCGCCTTTAGAGAGCGAGAGCGAGGGAGAGAGCGAGGGAGAGAGCCAAGGCTTTGTGAGAGAAAAGGAGGAAGAGACTTGCTGCCGCCGCCGCCGTCGCCACCGCCACCGTCGTTGTTCGCGAAGGAGAGGAGGAGCCCTCGTTACAAAGAGAAGCCGCCCACGCTCGCCATATCTCATTGGTAAGTCTCCCTCTCTCTTTCTTTTACTTGTTGAAGGTTTAAATCGTTCTCTTTTGTTTGTTTAGGAGAGGAAATGAAAGAGAAGGAGAGGGAGAGGGAGAGAGAGGGAGAGAAAGAAAGGGAGAGGGAGAGGGAGAGAAAGAGAGGGAGAGTGCATTCTCTCTCTCTCTCTCCCTTTTGCTTGTTTAATGTTTAAATTACTTTCTTTTTTGCTTGTTTAGGAGAGGAAACGAGAGAGTAAGAGAGAAAGATAGGGAGAGGGAAATAAAGAGAAAGAGAAAGAAAGAGAAAGAGAAATAGAGGGAGAGGGAGAGGGAGGGGGAGGAAATAGGAGAGGGAGAGAAAGAGAAAGAGAGGGAGAAGGAGGGAGAGTGCATTCTATCTCTCCCTCCCTCTCCCTTTTGCTTGTTTAATGTTTGAATCACTTTATTTTTTGCTTGTTTAGGAGAGGAAATGAGAGAGAAAGAGAGCAAGAGGGAGAGGGAGGGGAAGGAAATGAGAGAGGGATAGAAAGAGAAAGAGAGGGAGAGTGCATTGTATCTCTCCCTCTCCCTTTTGCTTGGAGGATGTTTAAATCACTTTATTTTTTGCTTGTTTAGGAAATGAGAGAGAAAGAGAGATAGAGAGGGAGAGGGAGAAAAAGAGAAAGAGAGGGAGAGGGAGAGGGAGGGGGAGGGGGAGGGGAAGGAAATGGGAGAGGGAGAGAAAGAGGGAGGGGGAGGGAGAGGGAGCGAGGGAGAGGGAGAGGGAGAAAGAGGGAGGGAGAGGGAGGGGGAGGGGGAGGGAGGAAATGAGATCGAGAGGGAGAGAAAGAGAACGAGAGGGAGAGGGAGAGGGTGAGAGAAAGAGAGGAAGAGAGGGAGAGAGAGAGAAAGAGAGGGAGAGGGAAGGGAAGGAAATTTAAGATAATATACGTATTGATAATGGTATGCAATGTGCTTTGCATACGGCCACGTACTTCATCAAAATGAACCCAAAATTATTGTTATAGAAGAAGAAACCCTTAAATTGAGTATAGGATAATTTCTCTTAGGTCTTATGACTATGAGTAGAATTGATTGAAATAAATTTTATTACTATAGTTATAAAATTTCATAGATGGCGCGCATTAATTTTAAAATGGATTACTTATACTCAAAGCCGAGATATAACAAAAAATTATCTACCGGGACAAACAAATCGTTGAGCATGATACAAGGCCGAGATATAACATCGGAAAATCTCTCGACTACTATATACAATGCAAGGTTTATGGTCAACTTGCAACTTGACGTACATCTCCATAAAGCTATCCATTTAAGCCTCGTTTGCTGTAATGTAGATAAGATAGCAAACGAAGAAGGTCCTATTGTTCAAGACCGCGAGTCGTATCTTAATCAGCGTGTCCCATGTCCTTGCTTTCAATGCAAGTTGGCAATTAGACGAAAACGTCGATTATCTATAGAACACGTACGACGATTTGGCGAGTTTCAATCTGAGATCATTGATCAGACGATTGCAGATTTTCAGCAAACAGTAATTTGAAGTTAGCATTTTTCATGCATTGTACTCTCAAGCTAATTGAAAACCATACACAATAAGATTGGGTCTTGTTGGCAAATTTTGTATCCAGGGGAGTGATGTCTCGACCCAAGGGGGAGTGCACCCTTTGCGGCCAATTAGAAGAGTTTGTGGACGTGCGATGGATGGATTGTAGGAGCCAATCGACCACTCGCAAGGCCCATCTATACCATCAATGCTAGAGGAGACAGACAACCTTCCCGACTTGCCTACAATCTTGGAGCCTGAGATGGAGGCAATGATCGATGCATTGATTTCCATGGATGTTGAGACATCTGACCTGCTTAGGAGGAAGCATCCATACCATTATATGATGGGTGCCGAGTATCTCAGTTGAAGACATTGCTTGCACTCTTAAGTGTGCAAGCAAAATACGGTTGGAGCGATACGAGTGTGACTGAGTTATTCAGGTACCTTGCACACAGACTTCATTGTTTTTTTTTATAAACAGTATTATTGCAAACATGGATGGATTTTTCAAGGTGTTTTATGATTTTTTCAGGTTATTGAAATATCATATATTGTCACTTGCAAACACCATGCCTGAGTCTCGTGATGATGCGCGACATGTTTTACGGAAGCTTGGCATGGACTACAATAACATCCATGCATGTATCAACGATTGCATATTGTTTCGAGATGAATACGAGACTATGGAGACATGTCCAAAGTGTGGTGCTCACAGGTATCGACAGGACTTGCAAGGGCAGACCATCCCTCAAAAAGTCCTCAAACACTTTCCGCTCATCCCCCGCATAAACCACATGTTTCGTACGTCTGCCATGGCAAGCTTGACAACGTGGCATGTGCAGAATAGGTCCACGGATGGAGTGCAACGAATATCAGCAGATTCGCGCGCATGGAGCCACATTGACTCTACCTTCCCAGGCTTTGCGCGAGAGCCAAGGAATCTTCGGCTCGGTCTCGCTATGGATGGTGTGAACCCATTCGGTCTGCGCTCGACTTCTTACAATGTGTGGCCTATAGTGCTTGTCAACTACAACATTCCTCCATGGCTTTCTACGAAGAAAGGACATCTCATCCTTAGCTTGCTCGTCCCGGGCCGCTACAAAGTAAAAAATATGGACGTGTATCTTCGTCCATTAGTCGATGAGCTTAAGATTTTGTGGGAGGAGGGGGTCACGGTGCAAGATATGAGTAGGCGCGATGGTCGGCGGTCAGCCAACATTCGAGCCATTCTCATGTGGACGATGCATGACTTTTCGGGATTGGGAGAGTGCTCAGGTGAGCAGACCTTTGTTCTCGCCGGTAATATCTATGTTTTATTTCATTCAATCAAGTATTCACTAGGTCGTGGATCGCCTTGTAGGTCTCGTTACCTCAGGTTATCATGCATGTCCATTGTGTGGGCCACAGTTAGATTCCCGAAGATCACGAACCATGAAGAAGATGGTATATCAAGGACACGCCGCTTTCTTGCCGGAGGATCATGAACTCAAGGAAGGTTTTCTTGGACGACCTCCAGCACATATGAACGCTGCAAGCTGATACGAGCTGAAAATGGTAAACCCGGAATCACATCCAAATGGAATGCGACGGCTCTCAGTTTTCTACGAGTTTCCATATTGGACCCACTTACAGGTCAACCACTTGTTGGATCCCATGCATATTTTCAAAAATGTGGGCAACTTGCTATGGGACCACATCACAGGAAAGAGAGACAATATAGGGTCACGAATGGATTTAAAGGAGGTAGGTAAGATGGAGGCGCTTTGGCCGCAGTCGAGAGCTGAAGGGGGAGTGCAGCTTCCTCGCGCTCCCTGGGTTTTGTCTACCAAAGAAGAGCGCATTGTGAAGCAAGTAATCAAGTCTATCCGCACTCCGACGGGTATGATGCGTTCTCTCAGGTCCGCATTTTCTAAAGATGACCAAATGTCTGGGCTAAAATCCCATGATTGGCATAAGATATGTCAGGTTTGTGAACAGAATGGATTTTAATTAGCGTGGACATTTTGAAATTTGAAAAGTGACCATTATTCTTAATGCTTTCTCATTTGTGGCAGTTTGTCCTACCGATCGCGATCGCGGGATGCCTAACTCTAGAAATTCGCGGGGCCATTTACAAGCTGTCGACTTTGGTGCAATGGATCTCACAGAAAGAGATTAAGACGTCCTCTATTGAATCCGCAAGGCAGGGAGCAGTTGAGACGGTCTGTCTCTTTGAGAAATACCTGCCCACTAGCATGCTCACGATACAAGTTCACCTTCTTGTGTATCTTGTGGAGGAAGTGGAGATTGCTGGACCTGTCCATACGCGATGGATGTTCTTCCTAGAGCGCTTCATGAAAACCCTGAAAGGCTTTGTGCGACAACGAGCTCGTTCGGAAGGTAGCATGGCGGAAGGTTGGTTGGTGTTAGAGGCGTTAGTGCATATCTCACAATGGCTACCAACGGTGGAACCAGACAATGAAATGCTATGGACGCTGAAGGACGATGATAGGCTGACTGGAGATGTGGTGGTTGGAAATGGGGTAGAGAAAAGAATGGATGCCTCAATGGAAGAGAAGGTGAATCGCTTTTGTATGTTGCACCATGCCTCCATGGAGACGTGCCTCGCCAAGTACCAGATTGCAAGGCAAGATCGAGAGGAAGCGCGAGCTGAATTTCGACACAGTACGCGTCACCGATCGATTCGATATCCCGAAGGCATGGAGGAGATGCTGCGGTTTATGTCAACACGATGGTTGTATGGAGCCTTGATTGCAGCATCCAGCGAAGGAACAGAGGTCTCAATGGAGGAGTGGGAGTTCTCGAGGGGATGCAGTCCAAAGGTAATGAGGGGTTTAGAATGTGTCGTATCTAAATTTGCTTGCTACATCTAATTTGAGTGTTTCAATGTGCAGTACAAAATATATAGTGTAGCGTGGTCACACGGACGGCATTTTCGGGTGGAGCGTATTGACAAAATGCGCTCCACAATGGACTGTGGTGTCATGGCAAGGTTTGAGCAAGAGAGCCAGCGACAAGCAAAGGATCCGAACACGGTTGTGGATGAGATGGAGTATTTTGGGAATTTGCAAAGTATTATTACGGTGGATTACCGTAGCTTCTCCATGATAATATTCGATGTGCAGTGGTTCAAAGTGGTACTTGGAGGAGCTGGTGCAACAGTTCGACGAGGTCCATCTGGATTTCTCGAAATAGATTCCGAAAAAAAATGGATGGATTTGCGCGACACCTTTGTGTTGCCGACCCATTGTGAACAGGTACAACTAGTCATTTGCTTGCTAATTGTAATACGACATGGTTTATGTCACAATGGTTTAAAGACGAAATCCCCGATAACCTCGATGGTGGTATATTATACCTTCAAATCCTCGAGGTGCGAGAGTATACGATCAAAGTGATGTTCCAGGCATAGATGAAGAAAATATGCAAATAGAGGGATCGAAATTACAAGGGGTGGAGGCCACCGCAAGCTTGGAGCACGCATCAGCTAACAATGATGGAAATACAGAAGTCGTAGAATTTTTTGAGAACGAGGCAGACTCGTTCTTTTGTGGTGACATGTCTATGAACCTTCCAGTGTATGCAAAGTTGTGTCAGGAGATTAACATGGGACCATAGAATACTTCATTCTTGGAGAATTGTATTACTCAATTCGTTGTTTAAATCTTCCATAAAGGTAGATAAGATATGCATTTTAAGAGGGATTTTTCAAAAATGATTTATATTAATGTGCTTTGTATAGTTTAAATTGATTATTCTAACATTATTTTTTATCTGTGCAGGTATCGACATTTTCAGGATGAGTCGAGGGATGAGCGATGAGGAGTTTCAGGAGATGATGGCACGTATGTCTCCAGATCAGCTCGCGAGATTCAGAGAGATTGCGGATCAGGAGATGTCTCGTTCTTCGTCAGGGCGCTCTGCTAGATCAGCTTCAGCGCGATCAGATGCTTCAGCTTCGAGCAGACGATCTCGACGCTCGCGACTTGGGCCAGAGGGAGGGACTGCGACTGTAGGAGGCTCATCATCATACCACCTGTTCTGTGGCATGGTACCGGTTCGAGGGGGGTGCGTGTATGTGTGATGTGGAAAACTGAGTGTAGCAGAATCATGCAGAATGCGTGTGATATCAGTGGTCAGTGTATCAAGGGGTGCGTATGGATCAAGTGACGTGATGTTCTCCTCCAGAGAGGGAGATAGAGAGGGAAAGAGAGAGAGAGAGAGAGAGAGAGAGAGAGATAGAGAGAGATAGAGAAGGTGAAAGAGAGGGAGGAAGAGAGCATGAGAAAGAGGGTGACACAGAGGGTGAGAGAGTGAAGGAAGAATAATCCAAGGGGTTCCCTTCTCTTCCCTTGCATAGAGGTTGTCCACATGCATTCCTTCTCTCCTGTTGGTTGGGGACCCATACCTTGTTTTTACATGATTATCCTTTGACCGCAAGCTCATCTTGTTCCCCAACTAGCCCTCACTAATCGAGTACAAGATGTAGAAGTCCTGTGCGAAGCACATCTAAAAGGGAAGAGATCCGGGACGGCACCCAAGCGGAAATTGTCGCACTGAGATGGTAATCCCTCAACAAGGAAGGGTGAGGGTATCGTTGCCAATCCACATGCGATACCTGTCGTAAGTAATGTATTTTCAAATTAATAGATGCTTACTTTGATTTCCCACATGAGGAGCATTAGACCCGTATTATGCCACGTGAGAATAGGACATTGAAAAGGATAAACTCCATCACAAGTATTCGAAGGATTGAATTCCCCAAATGCATGTATCAAGAGGAGTTAATTGTATTTAGATGCTATGTGATGAATTCATAAACAACATTTGAGGCTTCAAGCATGTCCTCGCAATAGTAGGTGTGTTTCCCTCCCTTTGAAGGCATATGTTGCAACTTGCATGCCTGAAGGATTGCATGGCAAGCAGCTTAGTGTAGAAAAGAATCAATACCAAAGCTCTAGACCTTTTTCCAAGCTCTCATTAATAGCTTATATTTGATAGATTAGGAGTCTTGATGTTGTGCATAGTTAACATAAACGGTGATCATAAGGGCTAAAACTGAGATGCCTTGAGATCCATTCGATAGCTACAATGTTATCAATCCTATTTGGGGACTGGAGTAGATACAAACAACTCTAGGCTTCAAAGGCAAATGAAGAGCTTAAGGGTTAGGAAACCCTAAGTCAACGGAAAGACCGATGCTTTTATACTCACTAGGAAGAAGGTTCGGTTATCAATCAAAGTAAGGGATTATTAGGACTCATGTCTTGAGCAATGTTGAAACTTCAACATATGTCCTAGTCGAATGGAGGAAGTGTTAAGTAAATTTTTCATGGAATCGCTTAGATCCCAAGCGGGAGAGCAAATACACGATTGAAAGGTTATCGTGATTATTTCTGCAATGTTGGAAAAAGATATCACCATTTTGTTGATTGATCTAACATCATCATAAATGCTTTTTTTATTAAACTGATTGTTGAAATGTGATCTAGATGATTATTCCAAGTGCTTGTGCTTGATGGTAAATGCATGGCAAGGATTTGTGACGAAAGGTTGCCATGGGAAATAAAGGGATATTTCCTTGGAAGATGATATTAGGCTAATTACTTTGATTGTGCTTGATTCTTAATTGGATTAAGTAAGAAAGAATATTTGCACGGGTGGATCATCTCCAAGATCGCACCGCGGATTACCCCGAGAGAGCACTGCTCGATTTACGAGTCGAAGGTCGAGTGGTGAAAAGGCCAACCACAGAAAGTTGTGTCTCACTCCTAGGTCACTTGGGGTCATTGGAGCTCTATACACCCCTTGCCGAGTCTGGAACAGAGTTGTAGACTACCGTGAGTCCAACGTCTAGGGCATTGGAAGATCCTATTCTAAATACTGGGTGGAAATTATGGTGCCATGTGATTTGGACTGGGTAGTTCTATTGGACATAAGGGATACACAATTTCTCTTGTATGGGCAGGAGACAAAGATTAACTTGAACATAAGTTAAGAAACTTGTTTGTCAAAATGACTACTTGCTCTGTATTTGTGTTTGTGATGTAAATTACACAAACGAACCTTGTTCTCTAGAATGCTTAAATCTCAAGTGGTACTATGCATGTTCGACACGTGGTTGAGATATTTCAGTTTTGAGACACGCACTTCATGTAGGAAGAGAAGAAAATGTGTTCTCGTTTCCAATTTTGGGTCCCTCAGTGGAATTTTGCATGGCAAGGGGCATGTTTGCCATCTAGCAATTAAGGGGAAGCAAGGGGAATCTTGAAAAATTAAGGGAAAAAGCAAAAACGTGAGTAGTTTTTTATTTGGAAAAAGAGAAGAGAAGTTTTCGACACAATACAACACAATGAGAGAGAGAGAGAGAGAGAGAGAGAGAGAGAGAGAGAGAGAGAGGGAGGGAGGAGAAGAATCTTGCAGGCTGAAGAAGGGAGAAATCTGAAGCTCAGAAGAAGACGAACCAAATTGTCAGAAGAAAGAGACCGTGAAGCTGTAGTTATTGAAGCTATAGAGCAGGATGGCAGGGCTGAAGTTGATGGGCTGATGCGAGTTCTCAGTTTTCAGATGATGGTAATAGGAGTCTTCTTTTGTCTTATTTTCTTCTATTGCTTTGTGGGGTAGAGAGTTTGTGGATCAATTTTGGTGTGTGGATATGAGTGAAAGACAGCAAAGGGTTGTTCTTCTTCATGATGAGAGTGATGTTTGTTAGTTGTTGAGTGAGGCTGCCCGTCAACAGAGAAGAATAGCAGTAAAAAGTCTCTACATCTATAACTGGGTATGAGGCACGGAACATTATGGGCAGATGTTGAATGCATGGGTTCGAGTTAGTGGAAATCTAAAAGGATTCGCAGTAGACAAGGAAATAATGGATCAATGTTTGTAAATTTTGAAGCTTGCACAACTCTTCATCAATGCAAGATTGTAAATTTGGAATAGAGTATTTGTGTTTGTTGTATATAGCATGCAGGAATTTGTGACTGTAGACTGTGCAGAGCTGTTTTAGGGTAGCAGATTAAAGAATTTTGCTTTGAATTTTTCTAGAGAATTACACTACAAGATATAGACCTTATAGCGACGTTTAAAGCGACGAAAATACAAACAACAAAATTTGCCCCCGTCATCGCAAAAAGAACCGTTATTGACGACGCCATAGAATCGTCGCTATAGCGACAGTTACAGAGAATTTGCGACGCTGATAACGACGACAGTAGCGATGCGTGCAGTAAATTTGCGACACAAATAGCGACGGTAACAGAGAAAAAAAAAATTTGTGGCAGGGCAGCAAGCTGCCCTGCCACATATAGCACTGTGTGCTGTATGAGAGCCATACAAAATAGTTTCTGCACTGCTGCATACAAAGTGTTTGCAAACAAAAAGAATGTATACTGAAATCATAAAACTGATAGATGAAATAAATACATGATATCGCATAAAATGCGATTGGTACAATCATAAAACAATATCATTAATACATAGAAAATGTCTACATAGATCGGGCGACTAAAAACTAAAGGTATGTGAGCTCTAAGGATCCAAGGGCAAGCTACAAATCGTCGTCCCCCGAAAGCTCTTCCCGCTGTAAAGGAGCATCAAACGGATTCTGCAGAAAAAGAAACAACATATCAATCCACCATACAATAATGCATTCAAATATCTCATGGTAACTACGGACAAGAAAGATGAGTGACTTACTGGGCCGCCGCGTCTATACAATCGGTCGATCAATGATCTGAGACCGTGCCTCTCTGCATATCGAGTCTCAAGGCCTTGCAGATCGCGATTTGTAATGGAGTGCTGCAAAGAAAACAAAATGCTAACTGTTAGAAACATGATTGTCAGTACAAAGAATATCTCAAAAAAATAAATAAGCAAAACAAAAGAGAAACTTACAAAGTCCTCCAAATATGTCCTGTGGCCGCCACTCCCAAGATGATGTACAGATCCGGCCTCGATTTGTGCCCTCGCCGCCTCCCGCTGCTGACTCCAACGTCCTGGTGAATTTGTAGCCTCCTCCCTCAGTCGGCGCCAGTCGTCTGCATCTAATCACTCGGGCTTTAGAGCCCCACTCTTGATTGCCTTGCGTGCGTCGGATCATCTATGTGACATGTATGCACGCATGCAATCCATCATCCAGCCCGTAGAGAATCTATCCACTGCGGCTGGCACCGGGAACTCCTCGTGCAAGGATGCTACTATGTACTCCTTGCTCCCCTCCGGTATGTTCCTCCAATGATCCAGGACGTTGTGCCAAAAAACTTGTTGGCACAACTCCCTTATGCGAGCCATCACCCTCCTCCCCTCATCATTCATGATGATGACTCCTGACCTGCCATCCACTAGGTATCCATAATCCCTAGGAGTGTGCCTTGTATGGGCCCTCTCCCATCTCCGTCCATGCTCCTGGGCATATCCAGGAGACCCCTGAACATCCGGTGTACTGACGGGGGTACCCTCTCCCGGAGTGCCACTCAAAGGGGTGCCACCAGAGGGGGTGCCACCAAAAGGAGTGCCACCAGAGGGGGTGCCACCAAAAGGCGTGACATCTGCCGACGGCTGCGCAAAAGCCGGAGTAACTGGAGTGGACGTCCCCACAAGTGTGACAAATCCTGGAGGTGACCGAGCTCCAGCTGAACGACGAGACGGAGATACCGCGTCCGTGTCTCCACAGCAGCACCCCCCGATCTACGTCGACAGCTACGCGATTTAAAGGCTAGAGGAGAGATCACACACAGACAGGCGCAGAGACGCATGCACCGCTTGACCTGCCGTAAAAAGCGGGAATGGGAGGAGGAGAGATATTGGGATATATACCACCTTCTTATGAGCAGAGATTGTGCAGAGACATGGAGGCAGATCAGAGAACCACGCTCACCCACACCGATATATGACCCTGCAGTATGGCATGGATATGCACAGAGTTTATATCATGTACCTGCACAGCCGCTGATACCCACACCATGTACACCGAGACCAGGTATTTCATCCTTTTTCACCACTAGTATGGTGAAACATGCTATCTCACGGTTACAGCATGGCCACGCTCGAGACCAGTTTGATCTTCAGGCAGAGCATATTATATATGGCAGAGACACATTGGCTCCACTCATTGCTCACCTCTTCAACCATGCATTGTCTGAGGGGTTCCCTGACTTGTGGACAGAGCACACCATTGTACCTATCCACAAGTCAGGGGATCCTATGGATCCTAACACATATAGGACCATCATGATTGGGCCAGTTTTGTCCAAACTTTATGGCACGGTGATGGAGGAGGAGCTCAGCACGCTGGCAGAGAGAGAGTGCATGCGCACACCCGGACAGGCAGGGTTCAGACGAGCATTTTCTACCATAGACCACATCTTCACTATCCGTTGTCTGATCGACCAGACACGAGTGAAGAAATAGAGATTGTACTGTTGCTTTGTGGATTTCCGCAAAGCCTTTGACACGGTTCCGAGAGAGAGGCTTTTCAGACGCCTACTTGATCTGGGGGTGGATGATGACATGATGTGGGGTATTTATGCACTATATGAGCGGGTTACTGGCAGAGTCAGATGTCCGGGAGGTATATCAGATCCCCTTGTGAGCACCATTGGTGTGAAGCAAGGATGCCCACTCTCACTGACTCTATTTGGGCTATACATTGATGAGATAACAGAGTTTATTCAACAGCGAGCCGGTGGAGGTATAGATCTCAGTGGAGCCACAATTCATATCTTACTATATGCAGATGACATTGTGTTGGTCTAAGACTCAGCTCGGGGATTACAGCAGCATTTATTAGCATTGGATGATTTTTGCATACAGAGAGGCATGACAGTGAACCTTGGTAAAACCAAGGTTCTTATATTCCATACATCAGCCCAGATACGCAGACAGAGTATTTTCATGGTAGCAGGAGGGAGTATTGAGGTCACTGGATCATATGTATATTTGGGAGTCACCTTTACAGCAGCTTCAGGGACTTTCTCGATGACACAGGTAGCTCGTGACCGCCTCACTAGGAGCGACAGTGTCATCAGGCACATTTCCAGGAGCCCCGCACCAAGGGGTGGCTCTTTGATACTCTAGTCACTCCAGCACTGATGTATGGAGCAGCTATATGGGGGCCAGGCCTTGCCGATTATGTATGGACATTGATGGAGAGACCTCAGGTGATCATGATATCTAGATTGATTCGCAGCAAGGCCTCAGTCCCACATGACATTGTGCGAGCAGATCTTGCCACACCGCCCATGCTAGTCGAGGCATTATTTCAGACAGTCTGCTTCCTACACAGATTTCAGGATATGGACAGAGATCGCATTGCATATAGAGCATATATGGCATCTCAGGAGATGGCTCGAGCGGGGGATACCACATCATGGTATGCACAGACTAGAGCTTGGTTTGACAGACATGGGCTGGACATTGATAGACTCCCACCTCTTCTATATGATACTCAGGCTCCCACTTACACCCTCTCTCTCTCTGAGAGGAACAGAGTCATCAGACAGGAGATATGGCATATTTATATACAGAGGACATGGGTCAGCCCTGCACAGCCACTGCCATCGAAGATGGCACATGATTATACACAGTTCTTGAGGATATCAGAGTAGGGATTCATAGAGATTCCGAGATATATGCAGATCTATATGCCACATCGATTGAGAATTCTTATTGGACAACTCAGGGTATCATCACATCAGCTTATGATTGAGAGTGGCAGAGCCAGTGGCATCCCGCGAGAGGAGAGGATATGCCCCATTTGCAGATCAGAGGTGGAGAGTGAGGAGCATTTTGTTCTCAGATGCCCGGCATACTCAGTGTTGAGATCTAGATACACATTGAGTAGCTCACTTCAGGGATGTATGACTGATATGGATCAGAGATCATTTGGCCGTTTTCTGGGAGAGGCATGGCACATCAAAGAGCAGAGCACACAATGGGTCCCAGTCAGAGAGGGGCCCACCCAGACGACAATTACACAGTTCTTTCAGACAGACAGAGTGAGAGCTACTGTACCAGCCTCCAGCCAGACCTCCGGGCTCACACTACAGCAGGCTGAGGACCAGCGTACCCGACGCCGCACGAGGATTCGTGGGTTTCGTACTCCACAGCCACACTGACAGGAGATCCGGAGGATTCTTGATCTACATCGACAGTAGACTGAGATCCGACGACACTCAACACATTGGATCTCAGATCTCCAGTTTGCTCTTTCTCCACCGCCGATGTACCACATCCTGCATCCAGGAGGGATCACCTACTATTAGCGACTTCGACGACTGCTACTACATCCCACGATAGTATATCTCCCTGCATCTGTTACATATACACATCGCACCACTTTATCACAGCCGACAGTTGTTCCCCTATCACAGCCGACATTTGTTCCCCTTTTGTAGCCATTATCTGGAGTACCAGAGCTACATACGCACATACACATACACGACACTTATCACACTCACAACAGCATATTTTCAGTTTCCAGTTTTTAGCTTTTCATTCAGCACTTTTATTTTGGATAGCTGGACCTCATCAATTGTATCACAGTTTGTCTCATAGGCCAGTTTTGGTCTTTAGAAGACGTTAATATAACTTTCTTTCTTTCTTTCTCTCTCTCTCTCTCTCTCTCTCTCTCTCTCTCTCTCTCTCTCTCTCCCCCTTCTTCTTCTCTTCTTCTTCTCCTCTCACTCTTTCTCTCCCTCTTCTTCTTCTTCTTCTTCTTCTTCTTCTTACCTCAGGCCGATAGCAAGGGTGGAGTCTCTCTCTCTCTATTCCACAATAGAAAAAAAAGAAAAGGGATGGTACCTCTCACTTAAGGAGGGGGAAAGGGTTTTGTAAGGGGGAGGGAGGTTTATTATGGGGAGGGGGGAACTGATAGTAGGGGGGAGTGAGGTGCCACATGTGTGCCCCTCCCCCCATCGATTTGATCGTCGTCTTCATCCTGATCTTCCTCGTCATCGTGTTCGTCAGCTCCACCATCGTCACCTTCTTCCTCGATGTCGTTATCTGCTTCTTCCTCTTCACTCGATGTCATCGGCTTTTTTTCTCCTCTTCGTTGTTTTCTCTCCCCGCCACCTGTCCTCGACGACAAGGGGGAGAAATACAAAAAAAAAAACTTATTTTTTCATTATTAAGGGGGAGGTAAATTCCCATGCCCCACGGGTAGAAACGTTACATGATTTTATAGATTTTGATATATAAGATGCCCCAGCACATGTTGATGAGGTGGCTTGATATGATGGCACGAGTGTCAATGACATCTCTGCCATTCTAAGCATCCAAGAGCATATTGAGGATGCAGCACCACAGTATGAGATCTCAGATGAGGAGACGAGGGTGGCCCAATTCCAGGAGCAGACCTGGGTGGATACTCCATTACAACAGATAGATGATGCAGAGAAGGTAATGTTATCAAATTCGCATGCAAATTTATCAGTAGGGCCTCTAGGGCATCAGGAACGTTTATATAATTTTTTGTAGGAATCGGGCCTCCAGAGCAACCGTGGCCAAAGGCTTGTGTTTGGGGGCCCGAATCTGCAAAAAATTATCTCAATATTCTCGATGCTCTAGAGGCCCTACTAGTAAATTTGCGTGTGAATCTGATGTATATATCTTTAGCACACTCCATGCATAGTGAGTCTGACACAGTGAGTCTCACACTGAACTCGTGTGATGTATGACATTATGTATATAGATGAATTTTCATCTAGACAAGGTGGCCAATCTGGTAGCCAAGGAAGGGTGTAGGACTCAACATTGAAGGAGTGCATTGATTAGCTTGTGAGCAACATTATTATATTTCATAAGACATACTCTACGGCTTTTGTTGAGAACTTCCTGAAGTTGAGGGCACTAACGAACTAACAAAGGTTGGGCCCTTCAAGACCACCATCCCGACGAACTCCGGCTTGGAGAAAGTAGTGTTTCTTAGACATTCAAAGTTCCTCTACTTATTCTCTAATACTAGGTTTGGGCCACTTTTTTCCATGGTGGCCCGTGGCATGGTTGCTGGTGTTTAGGACCCCAATGTCATTAGGCAGGAACTACTAGGGAAAAATGTGTTGTTGCCTATGATCAAGAATAGCTCTGACCATGGGGAGTGTATCTCGAAGAAGTTTAGGAGAGAGTAGATGTACTTTTTTCCAAATGATATCTCATCACCAATATAATACACTTTGTAATCTTCTCTTGAAGTAATGAAAACCAATGTTTGTTGGAATTTTGTGCATAGTTTGTCATACATGTCGTTTATTTTTTTAAAAACTTGAATGTTACATTTATTTATCGGATTTATACACAACACGATTTGTACTCTAAATTTAATATGTAGTGCTTTATCAAGTTTGTGAGCAACATGTATTCATTCAAACGCATGTAACGATAACTCGAAGACACAAATAAAACAAATAACAATAGAATAAACAAAAATAAGACACGCCAAAAAAATTGTATTTATATTCATAACATTTTACATGGGATCCATTACAACCAAGGTTTTACAAAATCTCTTTGGAAGCTACATTCCATATATGTTTTAGTAGTACACCCTTATCGTTGTTGATCTCCGTGAGAACTATCCTTCCATATCCAAAAGAGCCTCACTCTCTGCAAATCCCTATCGGTGACGATGACTCTCCTTGCATGCATTGCTGCATAGACCGAGTCTCCAAACAAGTCAATGAGGTAAGCTTTGATAGCTTCCTGTAGTGCAAGGAGGGCTTGGTCAATCCAGTGATCAGGTTGTTGCAAGCGTGATCCATCTGGGAAGTGCCTCATGCTATTCTTAATCAATATGCCATCCATAATCTCTCGCACTAGCTTTTGGAATGGAGCCTTTGGTATCAGGAGATGTGTGGTCTTCTGGTAATGGTGAATCTCATGAAGAGCCAATGTGTGTGGCCTCCACCCATCGATGCTGGCAATGTTGGTGTGGTGATGGTGGTGGTGAAGCTAGGGGAGGTGGCTAGTGCATGGGATTTCTAGGGGGATGTCTCCGGGATTCTCTCTTGGTGTGTGCCATGTCTTCTAGGAGAGAAAACTCAAAACTCAAAAGTGAAATATGTAAAATGAGGTGAAACTTTAAACTTATAGCCAAACTTTTTAAAAACCCTTAAACTTGAATTAATGTATCCAAGCTTTGGAAAAATATGACCAATGATCCAATTGATGTGAAATTTTACCTCTGGACTCCTCTAGGATACATCAGCTACCCAAATAAAAATTGGCCTCATCAGAAGCCTCTAGGCACCTAACATCTAGGGCCTTGAATCCCCAGATTTAGGGCCCCAAACGCAAGCCTCCAGACAAGTGTCCCTAGAGGCTTCTGATGGGACCAATTTTTTAATATCCATGAGTTTTTATGATGCCCGCCAGCATGTGGGTGAAGTTTCACTAGATTTTGATTTATAAAATTGATGGTTCAATCATTTTTTGAAAATTCATTAACTAGATTATACTTCACTAATAACAGAAAAACTCACCACTGAGTGTGTGCAACTGCATATTAAATGTGTTGTCAACCAAACTACATGAAATATTGGAAACTTAAAATTTCACAAAAAATAAGTCATGGGTCGAATGGAATATCGCATATCAGATATAGTGTTGCCAAACTGCTAAATATAGTAAAGATATAGTGCATCGGCCCATATACTAGTGATCACTTATGTGTGCATGATTGTGCATTGATTTATCCTCAACAAAACTACTTTCAAAATTAGAAACTTCAAGACACGCACAATGCAAATCATGGTCAAAATAGAATATCAAATATCAGATTTGGCATTACAAAACCATGAAATGCACAGTAGATAGTGCATTACACCAAGTACAACTAGAGCTAGGAAAAATTTAGCTCCATTTTGCAGGCCACTGCTATCAAATACTTGAAGGTCTACTAGAAAGATAACCCAAAACTAAGCTCCTTACAATCTACAACCCAACCTGAGCTAAAAACATAGATCCAATTACAAGGTAGCTTCTCAAATCTTTTTGTTGACATTAAGATTAAATGCAACCTTGTTGTTAGTGGATCCTACAAACAAGAATCATATCTATGGGCTTAATAGTCATATGCCATGCATGAATGGCTAAAAGTTGACAATCACTCCTTAGATCAATCAAGTAACTTTCAGCTACTTCTTGGAGAGCAAGCAAGGCTTGGCTTGACCATTGCATGTTGACCATTGCTTCACATTCCTTTCCTGGTTCCTTGAAAAGAACTTGTGATGATGCCCTAATTGCAGATCTTGTAGTATTTCTTGCACCAACCTAGAGAATGGTGCCGTAGGAGTAATCAAGTTGGCACTCTTCTGGAATTTCCTTATCTCATGTAGTGCAGTTGTGCCTAGTCTTCATCTTTGCTTCTTATGTGTTGGAGGACATGTATTACTAGCTTGAGAAATACTGGGAGGTGGGGCAATTGGAGAGTATGGACCACCATTTCTAGACAATGGTGAACCATCATTATTGAACACACTAGGGCCACCATTGTTGGACACAGTAGTGCCACCATTATTAGCTGCAGTACGGCCACCATTGTCGGCCACTAGGGGACCTTTTTCACTCACATTACGCTCACTAGATTCAAAAGAGTATTGAGCTCTTGCTCTTACAGGCGCCTTCTTGATAGAAAGCTTGGAGTATGCCATGGTTGTGATGATGAAGGATAGAAAGGTGGAGGGTAGAGTGAAGAGTAATGGGAAAAAATGAAAGGAGATACTTGACTTAAAGACAAGACTTTTAAACTTTTTGTGGTCAAAATGAACTTTAAAATTATCATTTCATTTCATTTCTCCACCCCATCCCTACCTCTCTCTATCTCCTACCACCCCCCTCATGCCCCTCTATGTTTAGGCCAATGAATTTTCCAAGGTTTGGAATTTTCATATCTTTGTCTTAGGATTTCAAAATTGCCTTTTCATGATTTAAAAACATAGTTTGAAATTGACTTTGAAAAACATAGTATAAAACCAAATTTTTAAACAAATTTTGCAAGACATCTCATGTTAAAGATAGGAGTGTTGATATGTCATATCCTTAGTACATGTGCTCTCTCGTGGACTCTAAATGCATTAAAAGTATTATATTTATCTAGGTGTCCATGTCTCGCCATCTCTCTCTTGGGTTTCCAACCATTGTGCGTGGCATTGTCTAGCTGTGATTTTTTCATATCTTGTTTTTCTCACTTCATATATTGCCATACTTATAAATTTTGCTTGAGATGTTTTGGACTTCTTTTCTTTTTCCTCGTATCCTATCTCTAATATCCTATACCACCATTGTAATAATTGCCTCCTAGAATTGGAATCATTGATGCCACCTCCATGATCAGTTGTATTTTGAAAAGCATATCGAGCTTGCCAGTGAGATCATTCCATGCCGTGAGTTGACCATACTGTCAAACTTCCTTGATCTGCAAAGTATGGACCATGTGCTTCAAGTATATGTTGCACAAGAAGAGAGATTAGAAACACAAACTAATTCGAAATGATTATTATTTTTGTAATGGGAATAGCAAGGTGCAACTTTTTTCATGCTTCATATTTCTCTAGTTGTTTTACAAGTATATTTCTTTTCTCATCTCGAGGTGGAGATATAAACTTCCTAGCCTTGGGTCCGCCAAAGTATGGTTTACAAGGAATATTTCCACTCTTGCTCGATTTTTTCTCGTGCTTTTTTATTTCTACTTGGCCCCCATGCAATCCAACTTTAGAGAGGACTTTTTCTACCTTCTTGCATGTAGCATCAACTTCTGACATAGGCTGCATCTTGTATGCAAAGCATATATATTCATATACTAGCTTCTCAATTATTTTAACCAAACAATGCAATGTGCAAAAGTGGACCCTTGTTAGTGGTATTTCCAAAATAGGGTGCCAATTTGGATCCATTGGAACTAGCATTCCATTTCTCATGACTTTTTTATCACATGTTGAAGCACCTTGTTGTCTTGCCTTGGCAAGCCATTGTTTCTTTCCATCTTTCCCTTTCTTCCTAGTTTCCATGCAATACATGCACATAAATTTTTCATTCCTTACATTTGATAAACCAAACATACACTTCAATGTTTTTAAATTACGTGCAAGATGCCATTCAACTTGATAGTCCCCAAACCCCTCTATGTGTAAAATTGCTCCATTATTTTGTTGTTGAATAACACTGGGGTATGTTAATGAGGTTTTTAAAAAAACTTTAAGTACTTCATGGTCCTCCTTTTGGTCCTTCAAATGTTACAAGCAACCATATTTCATTCTCTCGTTGCACACCGAAGTATAAAGGATGGTTTTCATCGATGTTGGGATCCAATGCTCAATGCATAAGTGTTATACTCACACATTCAAGTTTTTACCTCTTAATAATCTCACTCTCATCAATTAAGGACATTGCGTCTACATTCTTCCATAGATATATTGTAGAACTTGACCATAGCAATTTGAACGCTACATATATCCAATACAAAGTTGTTGGATATATTCAATACAAAGGCAAGTTCTTTGGAACCATACTTCAATATGTGTGTGTGTTCAAGATGTGTCGGCTCACCAATAAGCTCTAAAACTTTCTCATTTAGCTGTTTTTTAGTCTTCTTCACATGAAATGGTTTTGGCAGAGGCATTACTCGCTTAGTTTTGAAGACTCACTTAAAACATGTATCTAATTGTTAATAGAGCATATTTTATGACTTAGAACTCATTCCCATCTTGTCATATAATCCATGAGCATTTGTAGCAGCAAACAAGTTGCTCACATCCCTAAGATGTTCACTTAGGACACCATCTACAATGTCCCTGAATTTACGATTTTCCAATGCATTTTTTACCATATCCTTGCTTAGGACTTTGGTAACAGTATCATTGTAGCAGATTGAGCATATACCATCTATGATATTGTCCACTTCATTTGGTTAATTGGTGAATTGGTTTAACTAATCGGATGTGCCAACATGCTTCTTTGGTTTTTAAAGTGGGCCCAATCTCCAATGTTTTTGTGAGCTTCTTCTTTATGTTTCCATTCTTCTTCTCCAAGTCCATAACTTTAGATAGTTACTCCATATTCTGTACGTGTGTAGCATACATAACATCTTCAATGACAGACATTGCTTGTTGTAGGCTTTGGTTCTCCCTATCTTTCTCAGCCAATAATGTATCATTTTTCACCAAAGACTGCATATTCCCTTGTAATCTTGTCTTCATAATTGTCAAGACTTGATGAACCCCTACTAATCCTTGTGTGACAAGTCTACATGTGTATCCATACAATCTTTCATTGCCTTCACAAACAAACTATACAAATGATGTAAGCCCTTCAAATTATGGTGGCCTTTAAGTGACTAGATTGGGTGGATAAATGCACCCATCAACCCAAAGGTCCACATTTTTTTCCATGCATTTCTTTCTTGTTGTATCATGTATCTTATTGCATCGTCTCTTTCCACAATTCTTTTGAACATTGGTGCATATTCATCCTCCAATTAAAAGTGAATATCTCTCTTTCTCTTGGTACGTCCTGCACCTGCATCGTGCAAAGAAAAATATATGTCAATTTTAGCTTGGATTAACATTCAAATCACACAATTACACCCCTTTGATTCACTATATCAGTGTTTTTTTTTACCTAGTTGGATTTTGTCTCTTTCTCTTGATTTCAATCATGATAGACCCTAATCAATCCCTAATCTACATGTAATCTTAGCTTTTAATCTACCTCTAATTAGCATCAAATCTTATCTTCTTTTCTATCCAAAATATTCTCTCTCTCTCTCTCTCTCTCTCTCTCTCTCTCTCAATAAGAATTGATCAAAGATATTTAAACACATTTACACGAAAGCTTGGCTAGTGGAGAATAATAACATCATCTTATCTTCTGCCTTTTTTACTCTCTGTCACTCTATCACTTATTTTCTTAGTTCATCTCACACGATCCTCTCTCTTCCCCCTTCTCCCTCTCTCCCTCTCTCTCTCCCTCTCCCCCCCTCTCTCTATGAATTAATACTTAAGGATTAAACAACAACAGTGAAGAATAATAACATCACAAAGATTTAAAAAATAAAGATACCTCCATTATCACTTGATTGCTTATAGTATAGACTATTGAAAAGGAAAATATCTTATAGCATAGTCCTGAAGAGGGAGATTGCTTGTAGCAGGGTAGAAAGTGTTGTAGATAGAGATTATTTGATTTCAACAAATGGTATCAAAACCACTCCCGAGATTGCTCGTAGTAGGATAGAGAGTGTTGTAGATAGTACTGAGTGTTTCTTCAGAAGAATTCGTGTGCAAGGAACCATATTCTAGAGGGAAGGAGAAGAGTACACAAAATTTGGAACAAAACTAGAGCTTTGAGAGGGAATGAAAAAATGCCCAAAAATAGGCATATACTTGTCCAAAAAAGATAAAAATTTATAAGGAAACTCTTGCATAAAAAAGGTATCTCTGGGTAAAAACTAATCTTAAAATATGATGCGTACGTCATTTTTATCTTTCGCCCTTTTAAGAAGCAAGAATGAGAATGATTCTAATATATTTTCATATTGAAAAGTCATGAGGGCATTAAAGAGTCACATATTAATGATTGGATCTGTTTTTAGAGAAAACAGAAATGTATTTTTTTTAGTTATGAGGATTTTGAGAAAAATTGACATTATCCTACAGTTTGGGAATAAAATAATAGGTGAAATCTATTGAAAATACAAATATGAGATTTGCTTGATTGTAGAAGATCTCTTATAATTATAATATTATTTTGGAATCTCTTTTTAGAGAGAGAGAGAGAGAGAGAGGTCAAAGAAACCCCTTAAGGGGCAAAAAAGAGAGTCCATATTTCTCCTAATGATCCACTGTGAATATTCATACATGTAACTTATAAGATATTTATGCAGCTATAAGTGGCTAGCTAACTTAAGCAAGATAATGTTAAAATTCCTCCATATGAGCTTCAACATACAAAGCTAAACAACTGACAATGACCCCTTAGGTTAGTGATATAACATCAATTTTGACCTATAAATACTTGCTAGCCTTCTTCATTTATATTTTGTTTTCAAATTTAAGATTATCTTATGATTTGCATAACAGTCTAGAATTTTCTTTTTTATCTTGAGCTTACATAAAGAAGGGAATGAGTGTGTGAAATTGAGGAATTAACTTCCCTTCGCTTATTCTTCTTCTCATTCTCCTACACAACTCATATCTACATTAAATACTAATAAGTATGCAAGACCTTACATACATACATGGGTTAAATACAGTGGATCATTAGGGCCAATTTTAAGACCAAACATGCCCTATAAGGATTTGAATTAATTCTTAATCACATCTAGATAAGATAAAAATAAGGAAGGGAGGACACCTTCTTAGTAGCTTGTTTTTCTCTAATTTTAGGGGGGAATTAGCGTTAAATAACATTGGTAACATTCTCTCTTCTCTCTCTTCCCTTTACTTTCATACTTAATGATCTCATTCTCAAATATTTTGACTAAAACCTCAAAAATGACATCCCATTTCCCAAGAAATTTGATTACAGCCTTTGGATGCTCATTTTTTATGTTCTAATTACATTTTAATTTTTTGACTTAGTGTAATGTTCTTGTCAAATGCATAATTGATGGTATGATTTGTGTAGCACATCAAGAGATAGTCTTAGGCAACATCCTCCATAACTCCCTTGAGATATTGTGGATATTGTTGCCTAGGCTCACTTGAGTCTACCTTGCAAAGAAAGCTCTACTCCATACCCATGAGGATCATCTTGAATTTAAGGCTCCTAAACAGTACTATGGTCACCTACAATTTATCTAGTGTCAGTCGTGTCAAGTAGCCACTTTTGCAAATCGACTCGAATTGAAGTAGACCCATGTTGCACTTGATTCAAAAAGGGTGAGAAAAAAGGGAGAACTAATACATTAACCCCTCTATCCATGAGGCAAAGTCTCATTCTAGCTTCTTAAAATGACATGAGATCCAAAGCTCTACAATATTTCCTAGGACACTCATTGACGAACTCATTCCCAAAAACCTCATAAGTCTCTCACTTTTAAAGAAAACTCTTAACTCACTAAGACCACTCAACCCTAGGAGGATTTGTTCAAAATTTTCCCTCCCACTTTCCATTTAAGATGGGGTTTTTTAGCTATCTAATTATCTAACATGATCAATTCAACGTATTAAAACAACTTCTATAATTTTTTTCATTAACATGAAGTTTGTTCATATAATTTATACACAAATACAAAGACAAGATCAAATAATCTTTACAAGGCAGTAACAATATTGTATTTATCTGCATCTTCTCCAAGGTGCAATGCTAATCTAGCATTCTATCCCTTATACTAGGACTTGTATCTAATACATGGATACCCCTATCCAAGTCTCATGGATACAATCCATTATCCACCCTTTATCTAGAATAGAGTCTTCCAATGTCCAAGTTGTTAGTCCACTGAGGTTTTTTGTCTCCATCCTAGGCCCAACATGGGATGTCCAAATCCTCATGGACTTGCAAGCTACTTTAAGAGCAAACCAACTTTCTATGGCGGCCTTCTCACCAATCGATCTTCAACTAACTGAATCAAGTAGTTCCCATCTGGGTCTCCTAGCTTTGCTGGCATCTATTCCTAAGAGTGTTCATGGAGATGATCCACCCCTGCGTCAAACCCTCACTTGATTATACCTCATGTACTACATTAATACTAACCATTATGATGGCAATTAGAATGCGGGAAGATCTATTTCATTGCATATGTTGTCCATGTGCTCCTCAATCGCCATGGGTAGTAGTGTAACATTGACATGACCACGTCTTTTCTACCTCCTACATATTCAACAAATATATATATATATATATATATAAATGGAGCCCCAAGAGGAACACCAAGAGAAAGGGGAATCTACTACAAGAAAATCTACCTTGTATCATTAACAAGCATGTTTTTCATCTTTTATATAACCACAACAAGGAAAACAACACCAATCTTCACACAGCTTCATATAATAATTTTCTCACATATTTATCACAACAAAACTTCAATATATTTCTTCATCAAAATATTCAAAATAGAACACAAAGGAATGCTCCACTTTGAATGAAAATCATCACATAGTATTCAAATTTAAAGGTTTCATAGTCTTCATAGTCTCTCTCATGATCTCTCACTCATAGATACATTGTTTTACATAGATTTGGCTATCTCTCACTCTCTATCTCTCTCTCACATGCTCTCTCTCAATAGTACATTGGAATAGTCAAGAATAATTATCCATAATCCCTCTTTTTTCGTGGATACCCCTCCCAAGGGGTATGTCTACTATGAAAGGTCACCAAAGCCACTATAGTGTCCTTTTGCAACTCAGCAGTGTCATTATCACTTCAGTCTTCACTTGAGTCTTTAGCAGCTACTTCTTCCACTCCTCTAAGTTATTTTGAACTAATATATGTCACTTCTCAAGGTTAGAAAACTTTCCCAAGCTACTCATTCATCCAACATGACACTTACAGAGGCATACATGATAGAAACAAAACAGAAACAAAGGCTCTATAGAAGCTTAACAGAGGGGAGACAGAGGGTCTACAACAACATACACAAAAGGTCATGAAAAAGCATTTAGCTCAACTAAAACCATTCAAAACTATCAAGAATCATTTCATAAGATTTCAAAAAATCTCAAACTTCATCAATCATTATTCCAACCTCTCAATGAGAAAGAAAACATAACAAAACAGAAGCTCAACAAACTCAATTAGACACTATTAGGACATAAACATAACATCATATCTCCACTGAAAACATCACGAGCTTCTCAAATCCATCTAACCTTGTCCAAAACTCTCTCAAACTCTTCCAAACCAACTAATCATCATACAAAATCAATCAAAAGTAAATCATTTAGTCCTCAAAAACAACAAAAATCAACAAAAAAATCAAGTCATTTCAACAGTCAACATATCCCCACACTTAATCAGGGAGCATCCTTACAACCTTAGAAAAAGAGAATAAAGTCCAAAATATAGCTCAGCTGAATCTTCCACAACATCTTCAAGAAACACCATCCAAACATGACCCCAACTTATAACCTATATCTAAGAAAGAATTGCAACGAAAGGGAAAACACCTTTATCCATTAACACAGCTTAGAAACATTTTAAAGGATATAAGAGGTTTGTTCTGCAACATTCCACAACAAGCATATGTCCATCAGATAGAATAAAAAATGACCATCAATAAACTTCTCAATTAGCTTCATCTTCATCTTCAACTCCACTCAAGAAGGATAAAACGCCACATATACACCATAGAACATGTACAAAACTCACATAGGCACAATACAATGTAGTCTAAATGGCACATGCTCCCAAAAAATGAAAAGCAAAGAGAAAGATTTTCATTAAAAGGATCAATATATCCAAGAGAGTGTCCGCAAGCTATGTAGGATGAAGATCTTTTTTCTTGAACTTCATACTCAACTTGAGACATTCTAGATTCTTGTTCTCATCCACAAAATGTAGAGGCACATTCTAGAGAAACTTAAACAGCACATCCACAAAATGTAGAGGCACATTTTAGAGAAACTGTAAAAAACACATCCTTTCCAACATGATAATAAACCTAGTAGAAAAAGCTTAAGCAAAATAATACAAGACATCCATTTGAGCAATAGTCATATCCTCATTAGGATTAATCATCAAGTTTGGAATACTTTTCCTAGTATTCAGATGACACTGTTCATGCATAAAAGCAAGATACCAACAAAAATGAGATGCCAATCATACCAAAGTATCCTTAGAACAAGCATGTGCTCTATCAAATTGAAGATAAGAAGTAGAACATTGTGGAGAAGTGTCCCAGGATCCACGAATGATATGCCAATTAAACACTAATCCTGTCAAAGAATCATCCAATGTCCACTGTCGTTGACGGAGGATATCACTATTATACTCAGGAGTATCCATCACTGATCGTGGGGGAGGAAGATTAATATAATCAGATGGAGCACATAGAAAACTAGGAAAAGCAACAACAAATTGATTGCACTAGAGCAGACCTCCCCAAGCATTCCACATCCTATGAAAAATTTGACATGACCTATACACATATACGATTGAAAGCTTCATGCTATGCAGACATACGGGAATCCAAAAATCCCGTAATCAAAACACTCAAAAGAAAAGAAAATACCACGCATGCCATATCCCAGACATAATACAGGTAGAGTTGAATGAAAGAAGACATGTATAATAATTGCAAATGTAGGGACAATGTAGTGTCTCATATATAGGCATATAGGAGACTATTTCTAGTATTTTGATAGGGATTGTGAGCCTAGTGGAACATAATAGTAGAAACTTTATAAGGCCACCTTAACCAAGCTCACCAAAGTCTTTGGAGTAGTACTGTATAATGAAAAATAGCACCGAGTCCAACTAGAAGCATGTAAAATAGTCATGGTGAAGCAACATGAATAATTTAGGGAGGCTATAATGATAGCCTACATGCCACAATTGGAGAATTTAGAAGAAATCATGGCCCAGTTAGGGTTGCTTTTCAACATCTTGGCAAGGATGGGAAAATTCAAGGAGTCAACCTGATGACAAAACGGCCCCAACTTGTTGAATTAGCAAGCTCGACACATGCAGACTTTGATGATGGGCTGCCTGGTGAGATAGGTTTGCATACCTATAGTTAGCACATTGATGGTCAAAGATCAAGGTATGTTACATTCATGGTTATTTTTAAATTCTTGGCAATGCATTTTTCTTAAGAACTTGTATGTAGAGTTGTGTCCTATACAAGGTATCAAGGAGAGTTTCATAGTGGGGAAAAAAAGCTTGTGTGATGAGAAAGAGAAGATGGAATATGCATAAAATCAGCTCTATGATTTGGTAGGAAAGAGGTCAAAGAAAGTCATGGCACTTGTTTGTCCATATATTCAAGATGGTATGCATAAGTACTTTGAGGATTGCTCAAAATCAAAGCCTTGATGCTTAAAAGCTCTTCAACATCTTGAGACACAAGGGTTTAGCACAAAGTCTTTGGTCTTGGTTATTTGAAGCTTACAAGTTCTTGCACGATATGAGAAGGATGCTAAGAATCTTGTAGGCATGTATAGATTTCAAACTAATCAAGGAGAACTGGTTTATACAGAGTGGTGTTGTTGGGATTTGGCAAGTTCCCAAGAAAGCTCTAATAGCGATGGATGGTATAAGGTACTTGTTGTCAATCCTAATCCAAATGCAGACAGTCAACGTCTCTAATGATCCTTTCTCAATTAATGGCTATTGCCTTAAGATTATTAACCTCCCTCAGGATCTTCACAATCACTATCAATAGCCCTTTCATTCCTTGTGTGTCGATCAAGAAGGCTTTGCCTAATTACTCCTGATAGCCCTCCTACTTATCCTAATAAGATGGCCTCGTTCTTCTCACTCCTTAGGTACCTCCCACACCTACATTGCTTCTTTCCTATTTGATCTAGCAAAGGTGGCAAGGATGGTTCTGATACATAGTGCTCATGCCATTCTCCACTTATATATATATATATATATATATATATATATATCATGGGAGAAAAGGACTTCATCCTTGTAATGCCGACCTATTCTTCGAGAAAAGGTGGAAACACCCTCGAAAATAGAAAAAAAGAAAACAGAAGAAAAAAATGAGAAAATAGAGAAAAAAATCAAGACTATTATGGGAGAAAAGGAAGAAATTCCTTGTCATAACAAGCATCGTTCCAACAAAAGGTGGCACACACCCTTGGTGGACAGGAAGCTGGCTATGGAAATTATTAAAACACCATGCAATAGTCTAGGATAGCTGAATCATTCATTGATCTTCTAGGATACAATTCCAAAGCTGCCTCCCTTAGTGCAATGTATCCTAGTACAACTTCATCAATGCATCTAATGCAAACACCATGCAACAATCTAGGATAGCTGAATCATTCATCGATATTCTAGGATAGAGTTCCAAAGCTGCCTCCCCCCTGGTGTGTTGTATCCTACAACTTCATCAATGCATCTAACTCCAACAATAGACGATATCTTTCATATGGAATCCAAGTACCAGACTTATTGGCTACCTCCCTGGGTATGCCTCTTCATCAACCAATATAAGTTGACATCATTAATCAGACGAAGCCAATATTTATAGATAATCCTTTGATGATGCAAGCTTTCATTCTAACTAGATGGGGATGTGAGTATGGGTTGCCCTCTATATTTATCAATAGAGCATGAGACAAAGGGTGGGGTGAGTGACTAGTCCTTGCCCTTTACATTTAGTTGAGAGGTGAGATGTGTGAATGGAGTGTTGCACGCATGAGATTGGCCTTTCAATGCACAATGTACAAATTGTTCATGTGCACCACACTATAAGGCTCCTTGGCCTTCCTTCTCGCACTATATGCCAACATAGGGTAGGATGCACTATGCACCATCAATTGCGCACATAGCATACAACCTTTGCACAAGTGACAGTGAGGATTACATCACTGGGTGTGAGAAACTGGTTGCCCTCCTGTAACTATCAACAGAGCCTGAGACAGAGGGAGGGTTGAGAGTAATTGATTTTCCCTTCATCAACTGCGAGGTGAGGATTGAGGGATGTTATGACAATTGCAATCATGTACATTCTTGTTTTCCTATGCACACACGGGACGGGTCTGCTCCATCATCCCATATACACCTCATTCTGTTTGGTACACTACAATGCAAGGCTCCCTAGCCTTCCTTCTTGAACTTATGCTAGATGGGTTGGGACACATTGATGCACCATCAAACTATGCACACTAGCATACTCCCTCTGAACCATCCCTCCTATCGATTTCTAAATTGGGTGTGAGATATGATGTGGAGAGTGTATCATTTCCGTAGGAAATTGGATTTGGATTTAGCTAGCTTTTTTAGCTCATCAAGTTCATATGATGATATTGGAACCCTGCTTTTCTTAAAGGATGTGATTAACTGTTGATTTAAGGCTTTTTCTTAAGAGATTTCAGTGGCAGTCAACTCTTTTGCAATCATGGGGTTTCCATTATTATCCATCGCATGATGTGAGTTATGGGGTGTGTCTGATTCATCATTCCAACATGAGTGAATGTTGAGATTGAGTGATGAATACTTTGCCATCAACAATTTCATGAGCTCTTCATCAACAATGCTACCTCCTTGGGTGCTGCTGCATGGTCCCTGCCATGTTGGATGAGTGCAATGTGGCAAGCTGTGGTACCTCCTGTCGTCGATTATGATCCTTCATGTGTTAGTGAGATGTTTAACCTCAACCATCTACAAAAAAGCCAAGTTTTTCTAATCCTACCCTCTTTTTTTACAAGAGTCGGTCATGTTTTAAGTGTGGAGATGTACGAGTATGGGTCATGGTCAAGTGTTAAGCCCCTATTGATTAGTCAACCCGATCAACATCCTCGACCTACACCTTTCCCTTTACATTTTTTCTTTTTATTGCTCATTATTCCGAAGCACAGTATGTCCATTATTATTTTTTTCATGTTTTCGAGTCTTCTCATATATGATTTTTACTCTTTTTCCATGTGAACCTGCCTAATTGCCTCAGAATGCAACTCTGATTAGATAGCCTTGTCTGGAATTTTGTTTTGATTTATGGATTTTGCAAAATTAATTTTTATGTGACTTTTTCTACTCTATTTTTTATATTTTTTCATGTAAATACCTCTTTTTGTTGCCAAACGTGCATAATGCATTGTCCATGTCATTTCCCCCATTGCCCTACCAAGTTTTGGTTTTTACAACATCTTCATCTAATGTCTGGATCTCTCTAAATTATTATTATTTGTTTAATTTTATATGTCCACCCTCGCATGTCACATCCACGACTTGTTTTTTGCCTTGATACGCCTTTTCAGCCTTCGCGATGTCACATTCAAGTATCCGAATTCTCACTCATGGTTGGTTGTTCCTGTCAGCGTAAATTCCCTCCCCCCGCCCATAATTTGTGTGTGGGATGTGGGGAGGCTCTCACTTTACAAAAACAACAACAACAAACAAATTTTTTTAAAAAAAATCCCCCCTCTTCCCAATTGTCCATGTCCCTTCCCCCCCCTCTCTCTCTCACTCTCTTGCACCATCTTCTCTTCCCTTTCCTTCCTTCTCCTCTATCTCCTCCCCTCCCTCCCCTCTCCTTCTCCCGAATCTTCTTCTTGTCCCTCCATCTCTTCCCCTCCTCCTTTCTTCCTCCTCCCACCCTCCTCCTCTTCTCCTCCATCCTCCTTCCACCCTCCTCCCTTCGCCTCCCTCCCTCTCTGCCATTCATAGCAGTGCCGCCTATCATATCCCACTTGCAGTCCATGCCATTGACGTAGTTGTAGCACTGATTATCATCATGGACACCGCCTGCGTTGTCGCAGTGCGTAGGGTTGAATGTCACCACAGGGGTTTGGCAAGAAAACTAGACAAGATAGATGGAGATCTCTTTAAGAGATAAGTAGATTACAGTGAATGTTTAAAGGTTCAAGAGGTACTTCACGGTCAATCACAGGGGTTTGAGAGAAGAATGTATGGGGGTTCAAGAGCTTAGACTCTAGAGATGGTAGAGATAAGAGAAGGGTTGAAGGTTTCAAGCCAAGTTCTTGAAGATGTTAATAGAGCTTCCAACTGCATGTTCTTAGCAAAGATCACAAGAGTATTATCTCATAAGTTCTAACTCAAATCAAGCTTGTTTTCTTGACTGTAAGAGCAATCACCAATTATAAAATCAAGTACAATATGCTATCATGTATCATAAACAACTCTACATCCCATCATTCATACATGATGCCATAGCATGAATCAACTTTGCATGATTACATTCAATGTAGATTGTTAGGGATAAAAGCTTATGATTCAATTACAAGGCTTATAGGGCAAAGAGACTTGCTTCAAGAGAGCTTCAAATTAAGTTCTTGATAAGGATAAGTTACCACAGCCAAGAAATAAGAGAAAAAACTCATCTTAATTCAACTGAAAGCATCTATGAATGGTCTACAAACATTGCCCTGCCATAGGGGCACATAATACTTGCATATTTTGACAAGATGCCTTTTGCAGAGTAAGAAATGAATTAAAAGAACACTGCTATAGCTAATTCTCTGAATATGGTTGAAGATATCAGCCCCAAATCAGCCCAAATATCTTTCGGAATTCACCTCTGATGATAGTATAAACTTCCCCTAACACAGTGTTAGAGTGTTTGGTGTCAAAAAGTCTACCATGGGGGTAAGAAACAACAAGGTGAAGAGAGATTCAAGGAGAGGAGTAGATGGAAGAGAAGGGGTTTGAAGAAATAGAAGACGTAGGAGAATACTCACAAAAAGAAATAGAAAATGGAGAAGAATACTAACAGAGATGAAGCCTGTCGGTTTATTTCTGCATAGTGAGAAGATAAAACTCAAAAACGTGTATAAAATAATACCTTCCTCTATGCTGCTCAGATTACCAAATTGATGCCTCCATTGGCTCCGAAAGGGCGGTAAAATACCAGACACCTTACCAGAATTCTACCAGATCACTCCTTCATCTTCCACTTCGGAGTGTTGTTCACACTGCCTGAAAATAGCAACCACACGTCGCGTGATTTCATCAATCTCTCTTTTTACATAAAATCCTATCAAATTGGTTGAAAGCTACATGCTTTCTTTTACATGTCATCCTAATCTAGAAGTTGTCTATAGTTTTACGGATTTTTACAAGAGATAATATCTAAAATATTAAAAATTGGCTAAAACTTGTCCAAAAATCTAATATTTTTGAACCATGGACACTAACACTAATGTCTAAAATGGTGTTGACTCTCTAAATCAATAAGAAAACCACACTTTAGATTTTTTTACATGGTATGCACGTAGCAGCACGATAGAGCATGGCATTGTGTGTGGCCACACCCCGCGCATCTTCCATGTCTCTGCCACCACCTGTGGATCGCCTCGTTTGTCGACGGCCTTGCTGAGCCCCATTCGCTACTATGGTGTGTGCCACTAGTCCATGACCTCCATCCTCGTCGTTGCCTCTCCCTATCACCCTATCCCACCCCTCCTTACCCCCTCGCACCCTTGCCCTTAATCCCTAGACCCACCCCCCTAATCCCCCCCCCCCCCCTTCCCTAAGCTTCGCCCTTAGCCCACCCTTACCCTTACCCGCCCTTTTTTTTTTTAAACACCGAAATTAACCCTACCCCCATCTACAAAAAAGAATTTATTTTTACCCTCCCCCCTATATCCCCCCCTTCCACCGTCCTCTTCCACCATGCCATGTTCACATGCTGCCTCCATCAGGTCATGTTTGCGTGCGGGTTTCTCATACGTATGTGAGCACGTTTGTGATAGTGATCATTCATGCGCAAGGATGTGAGTGGAGTTTTTTTCGCATGGCATTGGTGAGCTTGCAACTATTCGCACGTAGAAGAACATAGTCCGTACTTGGTTACCCTATTCCCAACATTTTTAAATTCTGAAAAAAACCATAAACACATTAAAAAAATGTCCAAAAGATATCAAAAATCTTAAAAAAATGAAACAATTACAAAAAAAACAAAAATTAAAATTAAAATTTGTTGTTTTTTTTAACTTTCCTATAAAGTAAAAAATTCAAATAAAAGTATAACATATTAAAATATCTAAAAATTAAAAAAACTTCAATATATCATTAAAATTCAATAAAATCCGAATAAAATAAAAAAAATTCCATCATGATTATGACCAGTTTAAAATACATAAACGTAACAAAACATATTGAAATTTATTTATTTGAAGAAAAAAACTTAAACCATGAGAAAATATTTGGAAAATTTGAGAAAATTTGCAAAAATAGTTGTTTAAATGTATAAAAATTCCTACAAATTTATTTTTTAAATATTTCCAATACTTGTGTTGCTATTTGATTATTGATAGATATTTATTTATTTATTTAAAAAACAAAAAAAAAGAAATTAAACCCAACTTAAAACATATAAATACAAGAGAGTGTCCACATATCGCCAGGTTTTTTTCTCTTTTCCCTTCTTCACATGCACCATAACACATATATAAGTGTAATTAAAAATAAACCAACTAGTGCATCCACTACTAAATGAATAGAATGCACCTCATAAATTTTTAATTAAAAAGAATTGATTTCTAATTTATAAAAGGAACTCCATTGTTGCATGAGCACATCCTAACATAATCCACTTAATTTAGTAATTTAAAATCCATCCACAGTGTAGGTGCACACACGCTATACACACATTTAATTTTAAATAATGATGAACCCCCTAAAGTCACGCATGCATGCACTTTGCACCATAGATCATCTAATTTTTAAAAATAAATTGCATTGGTAGAGACCCCTAGTCTAGTCCAGTCAAGTCAATCTAAGTAGGGATTAGGATACAAATACGACTCACCATGCATTAATGAAATAATTTAATGATAAACTTTGATTAATTGGTCATCTAATAAAAATGAGTCATGTAGTTTTTACCCACTCACTTCACCGCACCATAAGTATATGCCACATGCTTATTATGGGGATCGAGGTTTTTCTTAGTCAAAGATAAGGGTCTTGTCTGTCTATATTTATTGTGATGGTCTTGTCTGTCTATATTTATTGTGATGGTCTGAGTTTCTTTGGGAACAAGTCATCTCGCGATTTGGATGCCCCATAGAAATACTCAATGATGAAGGGACACACTTTCTAAATGAAGTAATCCATCACCTTCTATCCACATTCTTTATCATCCATCGAAAATCTTGCCTATACTATCCTCAAGCCAATGGCCAAGGTGAAGCCAGCAACAAAGTCCTCACCAATGTTTTGACAAATACAATTTTGGCTTCATGCTCTAGGATCACAAGTTCATGGTAGCTCTCTAGATATCACATAGCTTATAAGACTACCATCGGTGGCCAAACCCCATTTTATTTTACGTATGGTCCCAATCCCCTCATGCTTGTAGATTTCTTGATCCCTAGTCTACGCATTACTATTCAAGAACATTGAGAAGATACTAAAGCATGGCAAACTTATTTCTTGAGTTGGAATGATTGACTAAAACACAGTTGCTTGCCACTCATGCCCTGCTTGCACAAAAGGCTAGACAAAAAGCTTAGTTTGACAAGCATGTCAAACGACACTCTTTCAATAAGGGGGACCTTGTACTACTTTACTCCATCAAAGGACACAATCAGAAACTCAAATTATGAGGCCTTGGACCATTCTGTACTCGCATGACCAATAGAATCGGGAATGTAGAGTTAGGAACACTAGATGGACAACCCATCAAGCACTTCAATGGAAATAGAGTTTGGAAGTATTACATGCCCAGACACTACCCTTTGCATGAGCCACCAATGGTAACCAGAGAAATTCCTATGCTACACATAGAACAAATATTCTATGAAAAGTGTGGGCAAAATCGGCACATGACTTCACTTGAGTAAAAACTTGTGAACATAAGAGGTGTGACCATTAGTAGAACCAAGTTAGACGATGGACCTGTCATCCCCATTGCATATCTTTGTATTTAACTCACTACTGCCTAATCAGTGGTAGTCAATGCTCTCACTGATGAGGGATCAGATTATAACACCTTACCATGCTGCTATTGGAAGAACTTAGGACAACGTGCACTACAGCTGACTAATGCAAGGCTTACCCCTATGGAGGACGACCATACTTTTTTTCGGGTTGCTCCAATCTTGCAATTACAATTGAGATAAGAACCATTCCACTCCTTTTCTATGTTCTCTCCAACACAGAAGGAGTTAGTACCAAGATTCTCTTGAGATGCACCTTCAAGCATTTGACTAATTGTCACATCAACTACCTTGACAAACACATCCACCTTCAGTTGACGGATACTCATGTGATTACTATGTTTGCCTCCCAAGGTGGATGGCCTAACTCCAATTCGAATAATTATCATCCTCCATCTAGCCAACCTACCAAGACCACAACCTTTTTTACCCAACTTATAGAATATCATGCCAGGAAGCAAACTCCCATTAGCACCAAAGCACAGTAGGGCAAAGACAACCAGAAAACTTCCAACCAAACAACCAACAAAGATAAATTGCTAATGAAAGAAGAACTCCATGTTACTAGTCGCTTCAATGGACCATTGCACTTTGATAACCTAATTTCATATCCTAGGAAACTTCTTATTCAACACCGACTGACTTGGACTCCCTTGTTGAACTAGAGTATAACCCTGAATTTTATGACTAGTAGATTCTCAAATCCTCTCTTATACACAAGTAAATTCTAACCTTTGTATATACCAATAATATTGTACCATACAAAACTATCTTAAAATTTTATGGCTACACAATTAACCCCTCTCCCAAGCTAGGAAGCTTGACTCATTTTTGCAGGAGAGAGAGGGACTAATAACCAACATGGAAATGAGACCAACTAACCAATCTATAGACCCATGAGTAGACCAAATTTTTTGATCCATAATCAAGCACCAAATCACCAACAATAGGTCCCCAACCCAAGCAACCAAATACAACAAGTAACATTTTTTGTTGTAAAGATGGTAAGGTGATGGGTAAGCTATAAATTTCAACTATAAATAGATACAAAAATCAAGTTATTTGCAAAATTGATGCACAATAAATAGTTTTCTTTATCCAAAATGAATTTCTTATCATCTTTTCCTTAGTCTGTAGGATTCAGTATACAATGATGATTAGAATGTACTAGTATTAGTCTATGAAAGGCAACGACAATTAGTGGCCTTTAAAGCAAGGAGCTACTAGTAGCACATTAAAGAGCCAATGGATGCAAAAGTAGTAAAGACTACCTAGCACAAGACATGGGTGGAGAGAATGTCCTACTGCATGAAGTGGCCTATATAAAGAACAGGAGCGAATCACCGTTGTTGTTATTCAAGCATATGCATGTCAAGATTGTGGGAGAGAAGGAAGGAGTCTCACTTGTAGCTTTCTTGCTTGCACAATGGGGGAATACACACAAAGGTGGAGGTTGAAAACTGTTTTCCTCTTCTTAGTTGTGTAAGCCAAAAAGAAGTCACATACAAAGAAATAGAAGAACCCTATATATGGGTCTCAAACCAAAGACAACTAACTAAGGTGGCATACTAACTGAGCCACAAACTAGAATAGATAAGGATAGCTGTCATCTAGCTATTATTCATGGGCGGTGTACCAACCACGTCTGCAACTGACAAGTCGGTGACATAAATGCACAACGGTCACCCTGGCATATCACGAGTGGATCTCGATATCTCAACACTCCCCCTCGAGCTCAATTCCAATTCCTGCACACCAAGTAGGTCTATGAACTTGCGCAGCTTCTCTGCGCCCAATGCCTTCGTAAATATGTCAGCTACCTGATCCTCTGTGCTGACGTAAACTAGATCAATAAGACCTAGTAAAACCCTCTCCCGCACATAGTGATAATGCACCTCAATGTGCTTTGTTCTAGCATGATAGACTGCCAAGTGTATACTACTCATGTTGTCACAATAAATGACAACTAGCCCATCTGTAGACTGATGCATATCATAAAGTAGCTTATGCAACCAAGCTACCTCACATGCAGCCATTGCTGCACCCGTGTACTCAGCCTCTGTGCTCGACAAGGCAACTGTAGGTTGTTTCTTGCTGCTCCAAGTGACTGCAGCACTCCCAAAAGAGAACACATATCCACTGGTGGATCGTCTATCAGAAATACTACCAGCCCAATCAGCATCAGTGTATCCATGCAACTGTATCTGAACCCCAGTCTCATAAAATAGTCCATACTACAATGTGGACTTCACATACCTGAGTATGCATCTAGCCGCATTCAAATGTGGTTTCCTTGGAGCCTGCATAAACTGACTTACCAATCCAACAGCATAGCTCAAATCTGGCCTGGTAATAGTCATATAAATTAAACTTCCTACTATGCATCTGTACATAGTAGGGTCTTCTAGAAGCTCACCTGCATCTGTGCTTAGCTTCACATTCTGCTCCAAAGGAACTGAAATAGGCTTACAGCCTGTCATTTCATATTTGGACAGCATGTCCAATCCATACTGCCTCTGCAAGAGCTGTATCCCACTTGGTGATCTAATCACCTCAATGCCCAAGAAATAATGCAACTCTCCCAAATCCTTCATCTCAAACTTCTGCTTCAATAGCATTTTCACATGAAGGATATCTTCATCACTGTCACCTGTCATAATCAAATCATCAACATAAATGACAAGTGGCATAACACCTTTCTCTGTTTTTCTCACATAAAGTGAGAAATCTACCTTGGAAATCTGAAAGCCAATAGTGACAAGATATTGTCCTATCTTGTCAGACCATGCTCTAGGTGCTTGCTTCAAGCCATACAAGGCTTTCTTCAACCTACAAACAAACTCAGGATGAACAGCATGCACATAACCTGGTGGCTGCTCCATATAGACCTCTTCTTGCAAATCACCATGCAAGAAGGCATTCTTTACATCCATCTGATGTAAAGACCATCCCTTTGATATAGCCATAGCAATGACTGCTCTTACGGTTGCCATCCTTGCAACCGGACTGAATGTTTCTTCATAGTCAATGCCATATGTTTGTGCATACCCCTTGACTACTAATCTTGCCTTGTATCTGTTCACAGAACCATCTGCATTGTGCCTCACCTTATAAACCCACTTACAGCCAATTGCATTTTTTCCTTTAGGCAAAGGTACCAATTCCCATGTAGCATTTGCTTCCAAGGCATCCATTTCTTCATCCATGGCTTTCTCCCATTTTTCTTTTCCCATGGCTTGCTCAAAAGAAGTGGGTTCTGGTTCCTGTATCACTTTGATCATATATGCATAGTGAATGGCTGTAAATCCATCATATTTCAGCCTATCCACAGGATACCTAGCTCTCGTAGACCTGCGCAAAGTAGGTTCACTCCCAGGTGCTCTCAAAACATCCCTGGTCTTCCTTACTCCAGGTGTAACAATAGAAGGAATACCCAACTCATCATCAATGCTCTGTTCTGAGCCACTAGATTCACCATCCACATTGGAGTGACCTGCATTCACATCAAACATGGGCTGATCTACCTTCTCTTTTCCTTTTCGTGATACCTGCATACCACTATCTGCATTGCTTTGAGAAGATTCTCCTGATCTCAATCTGCCTGTCCATGGAGAAGAATGTGAAACACTGCTAGAGGACGCTCCAGGTCCACTAATATCTTGTGACTGCTGCTGAGAATTCTGTGCAACATTACCATTTTGTGCATCTACATTATCAATCACATTTACTGGTTTATACCAGCTACTCATCTCATCAAAAACAACATCTCTGCTCACTGTAAACTTACGAGTAGAAGGGTTATAGCATCTATATCCTTTTTGCTGCAGAGAATAACCAATAAAGATGCACTTCTTAGATTTTGGATCCAACTTGGATCTCAACTCATCTGGCACATGAACATAGGCAATGCAGCCAAAAATTTTCAAATGAGAAATATCTGGTTTCCTACCAGTATACCTCTCCTCTGGAGTCATGCCATGTATTGCTGCAGTGGGAGTCCTGTTCATTATGTAGACTGCTGTAGCAACTGCCTCAGCCCAATAAAAATCTGGCAAGTCTTTTTCGTTGAGCATGGCACGAGATACCTCTCCAATATGCCTGTTTTTTTCTTTCTGCAATTCCATTTTGTTGTGGGGTATGACTGCATGAATATTGCTGCTTTATGCCATGCTCCTGCAGGAACCTTGCAAACTCATTTGAGAGGTACTCTCCCCCTCCATCTGACCTTAGGCATTTTATCTGCAGACCTGTTTCTTTTTCAACCATAGCTTTAAGAGTTTTGAAATGCCCAAAAACTTCACTTTTCTTTTTCATAAAATACACCCAAACTTTTCTGCTATAGTCATCAATAAAAGTGACAAAATAATGACAGCCTCCAAGAGATGCAGCTTTAGTAGTCCACACATCAGAGTGGATTAATTCCAATGGCTTCTTACTCTCTTGAACATGTCTAGGAAATGGTTTCCTTGCCTGTTTTCCAAACTGACAGGCTTCACATACCTTATGCATTTTTGCAACCTTGAATTTAGGCAATCCTGCAACAATGTTTTGGGCCTACATTGATTTAAGTCACTGTACATTAACATGATCAATGCATTTATGCCAGATATCAATATCTGCAACTACACCGGTCCCATGTGCAAACATTGCTGCACTCAATTCAGGCATGTCTGCATCCAATGTAAACATTCTGCCCTTCTTCTTTTCTTTTGCTATCAAGCGACCTTTATTTTTCATATCCTCAACAAAGCGTCCATGAGGATTAAATCTGACCTGCAAGCCCTGCTCAACCATTTGACCAACAGAAACCAGATTCTTGGTGATATTCGGGACATGAAATACATCGGATAGGTATTTCTTTTTCCCATCCTGCATAGACAAGGGAATTTTTCCAATCTGCACAATAGGATGTGCAGTATCATCACCAGTCTCCACAAATCCTAGTTTTTCCATTTTCCTTGCATCCTCCATCCATTCTGCATGACCTGTCATGTGGTTTGATGCACCTGAGTCAACATACCATACATCATTGCTTTCTTCTACACTTGTCACAGAATTGTTCATGTGTTGCACCATAAACAAGTGCTCATTTCTGTCATCACCCTGTCTACTAGAAGATGCATAATTCCCTTGTTGCAGTTTTTCATTCATGATATCATTCTGCTTTTTATAACAGTCTTTAGTCATATGACCCATTTTACCATAGTAGTAGCATTCAACATTACTGTTTGCATTTTGGCCTCTTTGCCATCCACCACGACCTCTTTGGCTCCCCCTGCCTCTAGAGTTATCACGTCCTCCTCCATAGGACTGGTTTTCTTGAGTTTGCTGCATATTCTGATTTCTACCACGGCCTCCATATCGGCCTCCTCTACCTCTGCCTCTACCTCTTCCAGCATTTGAGTAGAAGACAGCTTCTTTTGAAGTTCCTCCTGAAGAAGATGCACCACCATTTCTCTGCTCCTCAGAAATTAGAAGAGCAATCAACTCCTCAAAATTAGGAAATCTTTCACGGACAGAAATGGATGTTCGGAACTGTGCATAATCCTTTCCTAAACCATTCAAGGTCACAGAAACTAAATCATCATCTTCCACTGGCGACCCAATGGAAGCAAGTGCATCTGCAATCTTCTTCACCTTCATGTGGTAGTCATTGATGCTCATATTTTCTCTTTGCACATTATGCAACTCTTGCTTGAGCTGCATTTTCCTGGCTTGCGTATTTGTGCTATACATTTTTGACAAAGTATCCCATGACTCCTTTGGCGTACTTGCATCTTGAATATGCACAATGATAGAGTCTGAAATGCTGATAGACAGCCAGTACATAACTTTCCTGGCTCTCTCATGCCATGCTTTAAATGCCTGCATTTGTTGTTGATTGGGAACATCAGGAAGAACTGGTTCTTCTTTATTTCCTGCAACAAATTCCCAATATCCTTTTCGCATAAGGAAATTCGTCATTCTAAACTTCCATGCTTGGAAGTTGTTCTTGTCAAGCTTTTCAGTGACAATCTGTGAGAGAGAATCAGACGCCATTACAGAACACTGCAAAAAATTCTGTCACTGTAAAGAACATAGCTTCAGCCTCACAAAGGCAAATCTGCAAAACTGACGAAAGTGGTATTTGACCACACAGTCACTTTCTAGTGACGATTTTGCATCAACAGGCAACAGGGATGATTTTGTAACTCCCAATGTCTCTGCGCACAAGCATACAATGCAATTTCTACAGTAACTTTTCACCGACCTGTAGAACAGTGGCTGCACAGCATAAAACTAGGCCTTTTCTTGAGTGCGTGTAGAAAACTTCCGCCTCCAAAACAGGCCCCGAAATGGCCTCAAATAAAAAAAACAAGGTCGCCAAGGGCTAAAGCCCTTGCCCGCAGCATATACTGCCCTCTTGCTTCACCGCGAAGGGTGTCTCAACCTGAGACAATGCACTCCTGCACTTTCCGGCTGTGCTACCTGTAGAGATCTGCTCCCAAAATAGAAAATGAAAGCAACACTGCTCCTCTTACCAGAACACCGCGAGCTTGGCTTGCTTTCTTGAGCTCCTTACCACGAACAAGGCTCTGATACCATGTCAAGATTGTGGGAGAGAAGGAAGGAGTCTCACTTGTAGCTTTCTTGCTTGCACAATGGGGGAATACACACAAAGGTGGAGGCTGAAAACTATTTTCCTCTTCTTAGTTGTGTAAGCCAAAAAGAAGTCACATACAAAGAAATAGAAGAACCCTATATATGGGTCTCAAACCGAAGACAACTAACTAAGGTGGCATACTAACTGAGCCACAAACTAAAGTAGATAAGGATAGCTGTCATCTAGCTATTATTCATGGGCGGTGTACCAACCGCGTCTGCAACTGACAAGTCGGTGACATAAATGCACAACGGTCACCCTGGCATATCACGAGTGGAGCTCGATATCTCAACAATGCATAGCTCTAGAGGTCAAGTATCAAAGCCCTATCAAAGGATCCTCTTTGCTGCATACCATGTCCTTTTGGAGTCTTTTTTGCTAGCCTTTCTTGATTGGCATCCTAAGTGATCTCTAACAATAGTACTGTGTTGGTCTTGTATCCTTGCAATTGTTTAATATCTTTTGTTCTCAAAGATCTATGTTGTGACTGTTCTAATCCCTAACTGTTGTATTGATTCTTACTTCAGCAGCAATATATTTTGGATTAAGTATTGGATACATCTAGTGTTTGATCTTTGTGCTATGAGTATGTATCATTATAGAACCTAGGCATTGAATATTGAGAGTCATGCCAGTATCCATCTGTGTCAATTCTAAGTATATCCATCATCATTTCTATGGCAGTTGTTCTTGGACATCAATTACACATGGCAACCACGATTACCATTTCTCCATGAACTAGTCTGAATGCACATACATCCACATGGTTCATCTAGGACGATTTTGGAATTAGACCACACACAAGGATCCCAATCTAGAGAACACAAAATGATGCCACCTTATGAGGCTATTTCATTTCTCAATGAGGCTCTATCTAAAGCATAGAAAGCTTCTCCAAAGTTTTGGAAGCATTGTTTGTGATCCACTCCTCCTATTGGGAGTAAACCTAATCTTTTTGTCTTTCCATCCATTACACCACTAAATATAACAAGTCATTTTCTAGCTTCACTCAACTCGGTAGGTGTTCCATCAATACTTACAACTCCACCTTTACTTTCATTTCAATGGCACACTAACCTAGCATATCCCTCCCAAAGTTCTATTGATTTCAAATGAATATCAGGATGCATTTATTTGATAGCTTGATGTAGCATACACAATCAATTACCTTCATTGGGTCAATGAATCCCACAAGGTCCCCGTATTTGAATCCTCGATGGAAAAAAAGTTTGCAACCTAACTAGTGGCAAAACATGGCTGACCATCATGGAATGAAGCACTATATGCCTTCCATATTCGATTTCAACCTAACCAAAGTGATGCACAAAAACTTGAAAGACTCCACTACCTAAAGTAGGGTGATAGATCAATCCAGGCATACACCGCCAAGTTCACAATACTAAAAAAGTGCATTGATCCCAATGCTCAACCAAAAGATGAAATAATGAATATCCTTATGTTCAAGATTTCAGTAAACCTATCTAGAAAACATTCACTTCTGATGATCAATCTAGTAACATCAGTGACTTGTTTTATAAGAAAGATCTTATGGTAGAGAAGTTACTATAAAAAAAGAGATCAAGAAAAGGGAATAAATCCATCAAGTTGGCCATAAAACATCAAAATAATGAGAGTAGTGAATTAACTTTTAGTTTTATTTAAAAGAAAAATACAAGAGTATAAAATCTAATTATGAAAAGAAGAAAGAAAAAAAGAAACAAAAGAGTAAGAAGAAAAACAAAGGAAAGAAAACAACAAAAAACACTAAGAAGAACGAGGTAAAAAACCTCTAGTACACACAACACAACAATCATGGGAATTTTCAAGTGAAATATGATTTGAACCAAAGATGATGCAACATTTGCAATATGGCCACACATAACACCGATGAGGGTTGAAATGATTTGATTTTTTGGCAAATTTTTGTTGTTTTTGTGGATTGAATGGTTGATTTTTCATGGATTTTCTATGTTGATTAGTTATTTTGGAAGTGTTTGAGAGTGTTTTGTATGAGGTTGATTAGGTTTGAGAAGCTCATGATGTTTTATAGTAGAGATATGATGTTCTAACATGTGCTGTTGATATCCTGATAGTGTCTGTTTGGGTCTATTGAGCTTCTGTTTTGCTTTTATTCTTTCTATATGAGGGATTGGAATAATGATTGATGGAGTTTTGGAAGCTTATTGATTTATTCTTGATGGTTTTTAGTTATTTAAGTTGAGCTAAAGGCTTTTTGATGTCTTTCTATAGACTCTCTATTTACCGTCGACTTCTATCCATGTTAAGCAGCTATTTAAGACTCAAAGTAAAGACTAAAATGACACTCACATTGTTAAGCTACGAAGGGACACTCTAGTGGTCTTGGTGACCTTTCATATCAAACATACCTCTTGGGAGGGGTATCCACCACCAAAGAGGGGTTATGGATAATTATTCTTGACTATCCCATTGGACTATTGGGAGATGTCATTTATGAGAGAGAGAGAGAGTGTGTGTGTGTCTGTGAGTGAGAGCGAGAGATAGAAAAATCTATGCAAAACAATGTATCTATTAATGAGAGATTGTGAGAGAAAGCTATGGAACCTTTGAAGAAGAATACTATGTGATGATTTCCATTAAAAGTTGTGTATTCTCTTTTTTTTTGTGGTCTCTTGATGAATTACGTGAAGAATATTAAGAGTATAATTAATTTTTTTCAAGTTAAAGCCGTGGGAGAATTATCTCTATGAAGTTGCATGAAGATTTATTGTTCATGGTGTTCTTTTCCTTATTGTGGTCACATAAAATATGAAGAATATACTTTTTGATGATACAAGATAGATTTTCTTGTAGTAGATTTCCTATTTTCTTGGTCTTCCTCTTAGGGCTCCACACTTTCGGTGCGCAGCTGGGGAAAACTGCCATCAACAAGCATCAAAAGGGGCTAAAAATGAAGGAAATGGCATTGTTGAGAGGAGAAAAATTCAATGGATGCTTGCAAAGTTCCTTCTACCACTAAAGAATTGGAAATCCTCATTGCCAAAGCCACTTTCTACAAGAAATTCATCCCACAATGGTGGAAACATATTACCATCTTGATGCATGCTTATATGGTGGGCTATTTCCTCTCCCTGTTGAAGCAACAGAGACGTGCATCTTCAACGGCAAGTTACATGGGACACTGACAACCTTCTGTTTGTCCAATTAGTAATCTATTGGAAGCTATTAGACTAAGTGTTCTTCATAACATACACTGTTGAAACCATCAGAAGCTCACATTACTATGATGATGGCACCACAACGATCCTGAGAAGAATGAGTTTTGATACCTTAAAAACTGAATATCTTCCCCTCTATAGTGAAATGAAAGCTAAATTCAAAGACATTGAAAATAAGGAAGTAGAAGAAATGTTGGCAAGAGAGTCCTCTAGATACTAAAGCCTGCTTTGATTCTGTTCTATGGAGTACAAACCAACTGTGTGGAGCTAACTCCCTGATGAATGATGCAATCAAGAGCAAAGCACTAGAACAAGTCCAGAGGTACGTGAGAAGAGAGAAAGCAAAAATCAAAGCTGAGAATGAGCTAGCAGCAAAAGCCTCCTTTGATGACCTAATGGCACTCTTTACAGAAGTCTTCATGGTGACGTAAGGTCCTCTTCCTACTCAGATTCATCTTGGCAATATTAATGACAGGCTAATGAATGTAGTCAGATTGCCCATCTTTAAGGGAGAGTACAATGAAGACTCCAATCTTCATGTAGCAGAGTTTATGGTAGTGTGTATAGCTAACAATGCCAAGACCCTTGAGCATTGGTTGGCGATATTCCCTACCACTTTCAAAGGCATGACATTTCAATGGTATGAGAGACAAGCAATAGGAACTTTTGGCACATGGCAGTCTTCCTCACTAAATTCAAGCATGAAGGTTTTGAAGAGTGGATGCAGAAGGAGTTCATGAACATAATTCAATCCTCTTGTGAATGGGTGGAAGCATATGTCTCTAGAATGGAATCCATACTAAAGAAATGGACCAACCATCACTTCGATGAGTTTTCCTTACATGCCTACAACTAGAAGTTCATAAGTTTGTAGAATTGAGAAGACTACTCCACTTGCAAGCTATAGTGGAAGGTGTAAGATTATATGATGAAGTTGAAGCAAGGCTATGAATGATCCAAGGAAAAGGAGTCCTTCCTCCTCCCATGCCAAGAATGATATACCCACTAAATACAGCCCTAGGGATAGTTCCCTACCCCTACCCCTTAGATACAAACAGTGCCGCAATATAATACACCAACCCACAGTGGCCACAAATGGCAATACCTCAAATGATGATTCAACCACAATAACAATGGCCTCAAAAAGCTTCCCCAATGGCAACTCAGCAACAACAATGGAATCCTATCAACTGGAACTAACAACCCTCAATCTCAACAAGAGCTCTGAATTAGAATCAATACATAGAGAGCCTTCTAGATCGACCCAACCAGCCTATGCCGTGATTACAAAAGCTTCCCAAAACCCTGCTGCAAGCACTCCAAGAGGTAAAATTTCGAAGGACTTCATGTCCAATTCAGTTGCACGCATCAAGAAGGAGTTAATGGATGTGATTACAGAACAGCAATAGACGCTGAAGGTGAATACTGCCAATATATCCACTCTTGCAGGAGGTGGAAGAGATTTGATGCGATCTAATACATGGTGTGGAAAGTGTCATCAAGTGGGACATTTAGCCATTGAATGTACCCGAAAACCAACCATTCTTGGACCCTTCTATTTGTATTATTTAAGGAAGAACCATACAAAAGATATCTACTCTCTGAAAGGAGATCCATGAAAGAAGAAAGAAAGATGAAGAAGCAAGATTCAACTTGTTGGAATCCAAGATGACTGTGCAGGACATCGAACCAAAGTCTAGGGAGCTCGGTCCTAATTTTGACCCGAGGAGGTTTCCCTCTCAAAGTTATAAAGGACAATAGTTTGGCAGCGGGCAAGAGTGTTACAGATGCAGAGAAAAGGGACATATCTCACCAAAATGTCCAAACCTAATAAGGTCCATGGACTATAAACCCTTAAACAGTCGATGCAAAGAAGAAGGTCACATTGCAAAAAAGACTATCCTAGTCCAACTCCTATAAACACTACCTCTAATATCCAACAAAAGACCCAAGAATGTGCCTCCAACTTGGTGGAATTGGAGGTTGCCACAATAACATGTGCAAAGAAAGGAGAACCCGCAATTTCAAAAGAGAACATTCCCTTCCACCAAATCAGTGAAGTTCAATCTTCCCAAGGAGAAACATAATAGTACAGAGGAGAACAATGTAGTATAGAGAGCACTGCAGAGCCACATAAAGAATTACAAAGATGGGACCAGACATCCAAAAGAAGATGGAGGATACTGAAGTACCTCCTATAATAGAAGACATGCAAATGTTGCTACTCCTGGAAGAGAAAGGAAAGATAAAAGTGGGTGTTGCTCCATTTCCTAGCCGATTGAAAAAGCTCGTGGATCCTATTAAAGAATATGACTTGGTCAAAGACCTAGACACCTTCAAACCAAACCTAACATTCCAACAATTACTGATGTTGTCTCCCAACTGTCGCAAGAATTTCAAAACCATATTGACAAGAAGAAGAGACCTAAGGGTTGCACCTTCAACCAAGTCCAACAAAGCCCCAGCAGCCTATGAAAGAAGTGGATGTGGCTAAAACCTTCCTGGATCATCTTGGTCCCCAAAGATTGGCATGTGGATTGAAGGATGCTTTATAGCAGATGCATTGATTGACGGAGGCTCATCAATGAACATAATGACGGATGTGACAATGAACAATCTAGGCTTGCAAGGTATGCAACCTATGCAGTGGCTTATTCGATTGGCAGATCAAAGGAAAGTTAAGCCTTTGGGCATTCCCCCATATGTAAAGATGACCCTCGTAAGAAGAGATTGTTGGCTAACCTATCTAGTGGTAAAACCAAATTCCTATGGGACCTCATACCCTTTATTGCTGGTGTAACGTGTCCACTAGTATCATCCAGGACACATCTTAGCAGTCCATCAGAAAGGATGTCTAGAAAACTCCGCCCGGCGAATGTTACGGGTTTTGCGATCTAGGTCTTCCCGCGTCTGCCACGTAGCGGAAGTATCCTGGCCGTTTCCACTTAGGATCGACCGGAATTAGGGTTTTCCTAATTGGTCATTAGCTAACAGCAACTAGCATCAGATCCGAGCGAACTACTTTACGCAGAAACGCCAGGTCCGAAGCGGATTCACGCTGCACTTGGTTCAAGGAGAATGGGAAACGAGAGGGATGCAAAGCTCCTCTGTTCGGGTCACTATAGGACCAAGTTTTGTTACCCCTTGGTCTAGCTTGCACCTCCTGAATTATAGGCGCCGCTCGAATGAGTGCATCCTGAAGATCTAATGGACGCATAGATTCGAGATGGGTATTTACGGGTGGATTTAAGCCCGCACAAAATTTGGACACCTACTGCGTCATGTCCATCTGTGGGGCATACTTTAAAAGTGAGACGAATTTAGAGTAGTATGCGTCAAGAGTGAGTCCTAGCTGTTTTAGCTCGTAGAACTCATTCATTTTCTGCGTACGATATGCAGGTGGTAAATATCTTCCTTGCACGGCTTTCTTCAACTTCTCCCAGGTAACGGACCCCTCTGAAATCCCTTGATCCCTGCACCATTGCTTCCACCAAAGTCTGGCTTCGCCGGTGAGCTTTAACTTGGTGAGCATGGCCTGATTGGTAGGTGCAGTACCAGCTGCTTCAAAGTAATCCTCCATGGATTCAATCCAAATTTCAACATCAGCCTGGATGAATCTGCCTCTCCCATCAAACTCGGGTGGCTTTATCTGCTTGAGGAGGAACTTCTTCTCCTGGGTCACAGCAGTACTTGATGTAGGAGGCGAATTTGGAACCTGTACCTGGGGTTGTGCCTGGATAAAAGTTTTCTTAACGTTATTATATGATAATCGACGTTAGCTTATCTTTCATTTTTAGTTCAACTATCTCGTAAACAATGTAGCTACTTAACTTTTTAACAACTCTTATGCACAGCCAGATATTGATAAAAAGAAGTCTTTATTTGTATTTACATGGGCATAGCCTTTTTGAATACAACATTTCGTGTGATGATAGGCCAATCATTACATTCAAGTTGGGGAGAACAACGTTGTATTGCGTTTGTCTACAGGAACTGTGTAATAGTAGGGTTTTGGGTCATGGATCTTTAGGAATCGATATTTCATTGGAAGTTCAGGATACCCTTTCCGTTGGAATCCATACTTCTCATGGCGGCCCAACACTTTAATCCTGTCGGCTGGGATTACACGGGTAACTTCCTCATATACATATGAGTTCATTTCAACCCTCCGACCTTGAATATGTAAAGTCCAATTTACGTGAGCTTCCACAAAAATGAACAGCTTCACGACTTTCAAGTCTTCCAACCACTTGATCCTCTTTAGGTTGGTCTGTAGATAAGCAAACCGGTGGGCGGCTATATAGTAGATTCCTGAAGTCCCCGTCCATCTTCGTTCTATGTATAAGGGTGATGGATTATAAATCTACTCCAGGATGTTCATCATCCCAATTCTTTGTCTATAAAGCGGAGAATGCATTGCAGTCATAAACATGACCCGAAATACCAAAAATTTGTTCCACGCTTCATAACTCTGCAAGATAGCATTGAAGGTAAGGAAATATTTGGACAACAGCAATTTCTTTACTTCATTTAATTGATATTTTATAAAAGCAATTCCGTTATTGGTCGGCTCTGATACCAACTGTAACGTGTCCACTAGTATCATCCAGGACACATCTTAGCAGTCCATCGGAAAGGATGTCTAGAAAACTCCGCTCGGCACTCCCATGGAATGTTACGGGTTTTCCGATCTAGGTCTTCCCGCGTCTGCCACGTAGCGAAAGTATCCTGGCCGTTCCCACTTAGGATCGATCGGAATTAGGGTTTTCCTGATTGTTCATTAGCTAATAGCAACTAGTGTCAGATCCGAGCGAACTACTTTACGCAAAAACACCAGGTCCGAAGCGGATTCACGCTGCACTTGGTTCAAGGAGAATGGAAAATGAGAGGGATGCAAAGCTCAACCTCTCTGCCATAAGGCATAGTCCCATTCCATTCCCCTAAAACAGCGTAAATCGAGTAAGACGTAACTCTAGGTCATCGTTCTCGTTATTCGTTTTGATGATGATGATCATCCCACTATTCTTCGAGATTTACACGGGAAGACCTAGATCGCAAAACCTGTAACATTTCTCAAAAATAGATCTAGGTCTCCCATGGAATGTTACGGGTTTTGCGATCTAAGCCTTCAAATAGATCTCTCCCAAGGAAATAGAGGCACAATCTTTGACAGTGGGCATTATAAGCCAACTACCGAAAGAAGTAAAGTCTTTTTCAATGGGTGAATACCTCTTACTTGAACCCGAATTGACTTCAGAAGTCACCTGACAGTGAGATAGAAGCATGGATGTATTGTTCTCTGTGTTACATGGCCGAAATAGAGATAGAAATAGAACTAGAGACAAAAACAGAGACAAAGATAGATGTAGAAGTAGAAGCAGAGGACATGACAAAGGATATGATCTTCTCTTACAGAGCCCCTAGAGAGGCTGAAACAGAGTCTAAAGATGATAAAGATGATAGTATAGAAGAAGACTATAAAAGCAAGTTGGAAGAATCTATCCTACCCAGAGAAGGCATAGATGACGAAAAAGTCCCAGAGGCTACAAAAGCAGAAGCCCCCATGCTAGTCAATAGAATGATTATGGTACCCTTTGGACTGGCTAATGACTCACGTCATGTACAAAACATCCATAAGAAATGGATTAAGCAAAATAATCCTTTCATAGCAATGGCTCTTGTCACTCAAAGTTACATTTCTCAAGAGAGGATGATGACAATGCACCTTGCCAACAACCACCAGCCCGACAACCCAAACAGAACTCCAAAGGTTCCTGCTATGTAACATTCTTGGATACATCACTGGAAGATGAGTCCTCAAGCCAGGAGGTAACTAATTTCCAAACCAAACCCAAAATAACACCGATACCCTTTCAGCATCCCAAGGAGTCAGTCAAGCCCTCCTTGAAAGAGGAAGATGGTTCCGTTGGAGCATCAAAAGAAGAGATCACTCCCTTGAAGGAGTCAGATCTCTACCTAGAAGCAATCCATGGGACATTCCTCCATGAAGTGGCAGGTGAAAATCAATTAATATTTGGGGATGTTAATGGTACAAATCGTCACACCTGAAGATGGGTATTAGTCTTCCAAAAGATGAACTGTCGATCCTACATGACTTGTTGAAAGAGAACTTGGACATGTTTGCATGGTCATAAAAAGATCTGAAAGGGATTGATACTACAGTGTGTCAACATCACATAGACCTAGAGCCTGAGGCCAAGCCTCTGAGGCAAAGATAGAGGCACATGAATCCAAATTACTCTGCTCTCATGAAAGCCAAATTATTGAAGCTCCTTGAAGTTGAGTTTATCTATCCAATAGCCAATAGTGAATTGATTTTTCCCATCATGGTAGTATCCAAGAAAAATGGGAAGTTGCACATATTTGTGGACTTCCAAAAGACAAATTCCAAGAGTAAGAAGGATCATTTCCTTATCCCTTTCACAGATCAATTGTTGGACATAGTGGGACGCCATGAACTATATTCCCTCTTGGATATATTCAATGGATATAACCAAGTCTAGATCGTAGAGAAAGATCAATCCAAAACAACCTTCACCATAGAATGGGAAACTTATGCTTACATAGTGATGTCGTTTGGGCTCTGTAACGCTCCTATTACATTCCAACAAGTGATGATGGTAGAATTCCAAAATCATCTACATGACTTCATTAAGGTATATCTAGATGACTTCTATCTCTATAGCATAATCTGTGAGCATTGAGGAAATCTAGAGCAATGCTTTGATAGATGTCAAGAGTATAGGATTTCTCTCAACCCTGATAAATGTGTCTTCAGAGTCTCTTCAGGAGTTCTTTTGGGCCACATTCTCTTTACCCACAACAAACCCTCTACCAAGATCGAGAAGATTGTAGCTTTAGCAGTTCCAACTAACCTCAAATAGTTGAGGGGATTCCTTGGCCATGTGGGATACTTCAGAAGATTCATTGCACACTTTGCGACAAAGGCAGCCCCCTTGCATAAGCTCCTAAGGAAAGATGCAGAGTTTATGTGGACCATTGATTGTGACGAAGCATTCAACACTCTAAAAGAATGTCTAATTGAAGCACCCATTCTACAACCTCTTGGTTGGATTAAGGAATTCCATGTACATACTGATGTGCCAGTTGAAAGCTTAGGTGCAATCTTATGCCAAAAAGGCTCCTCAAACTTAGATCAACCTATCGAAGAAGAAGAAGAAGAAGAAGAGGAAAGGGGAAGGAGAAGAAAAGGAGGGGCGAAGCGATGGAAAAGGGAAGGGGGTAGACGAGGAGGGAGGAGAGATGGAGGGGAAGATAGAGGAGGGAAGGGGGTATGGAGGGGACAAGGAGAGAGAAAGAGGGGAAAGAAAGGGAGAGAGAAAATAAGAAGAGAGAGGAGAGAGAGGAGGGAACAGGGGGTGGGAATAGGGTTTGTTTTATTTTTTTATTAATAAATTAAGTGTTAATTTAGTTTTTAAAATTTGGTCAATATATGTTTTGTCTTTTTTTAAATTAAACACGTGAAACGACAAAAAAAACAAAAAAAATAATAAAAAATAAATAGAGTGTCAGATGAATTTTAAAAAAATAAAAAATAAGTTGGAGGATGAGAGGAAGAGGGTGGAAAAGTGAAACAGGATGTTCGAGGACAATCAAGGGCGTTCACATGGGAAAAAGGAGAAAATTGGGCATGCAAACACACATGACAATTAATACCGAAAAATTTGATGACCAAAACAAAGGGTAGACAAAAGGAAAAATATCTAAATGATATGATGGACTGGCCTATCACATCAAAACGTAGGTCCAACAGGGATGAAACCCATTTGCATGTGAAAATTTGAAAAAAAATGCTCGAAAATGGTAATAAAAATTAATATAGAAAAATCTAGTGGGCAAAACAAAGAAGAGTGAAAAAAAAAATGTCCACAAAGAAGTAACAGACATGAATGAAAAGGTAGAACACGGTTTCAGGTGCAGTAGGATACATTCACATGGAAATATGTCAAAAATACTAATGAAAACTAAGTCAAAAATTAATACACAAAAACACGGTACATTCACATGGAAATACGTAAAAATTTACCAATGAAAATAGAGTCAAAAATTAATACAAGAAATTTTGTGCAGAGGCTCTCAAATCAGAATGCATTTTTGTGGCATTAAGGGCCGCTCACATGGAAAAAATAGGAAAAATGGATGTAAAAACACACAAAAATTTAATAACATAAAATCAATGGGCCCGAACAGGATGGAAAAAAAGAAAAATTGTGTAGGGGAGCAAGCCGGGTAGGACAATGGAATCAGAATTTAATTCGGAGGTGAATAAGGCATGTTCACATGAAAAAAGAGCCAAAATCACACACGAGAATACTTGAAAATACTGAAAACTTAATAAGAGGCAAACCATGCATTGAAATGACAAGCAATAAAAAGAAAAAATGTCAAGAGGAATTTGTAGATTGGGGTTGTTACATCAAATCACTGTTCGGAAGTGAAAAAGGTATGTTCACATGGAAACACGTTAAATGGGTAAAAAATTTTCAAAAATTAGTAACTCATGATTCATGGCTCGAAATTGAGGGCTTGAAAAAGGAAAAGTGGCCGCATCAAAGGACAAATAGGGTAGTAAGATCATATTTCAATTTTGGGGAATGTAGGGTCCATTCTCATGGAAAAGCAGCAAACAAAGGATAAAGCCAAATGGACAAGGAACGACCCCAAGACGAGGTAAAAATGGGACAGGTGGGTGGAGAAGGACCCCATCAGGGCAAGATCAGGACAACATTGTATACTTGAATGATCTGATAGGGATGTTTCCATGAGGGTATGTAGAATAGACATGTAGGCACGCATTCTCATAGTTTAAAACTTAATAGATCAGATGGACTAATCAACAAGGGCCTAGCACTTGATCATAACCCATACACGTACATCCCCACACTTAAGACATGATTGAATCTTATAATCAAAAGGAGTAGGGTTAGAAAAACTTGGCCCGGGAATTGTAGATGATCGAGGGGAACCGTTGTTATCATGTGAAGGATCATAATTATGGATAGGAGGTATCAGGGCTCGCTATATCACATTCATCTAGCATGGTAAGGACCATGCAACAACACCCAAGGAGGTAGCATTGTTGAGGAAGAGTTGAGTGAATTATCGATGGCAAAGTATACATCACTCAACTCAATAGTCACTCATGTTGGAATGTTAGATCAATCACTCACTCCATAACTCACGTTACTCAAGGGATAATAATTGAAACCCATATCTCACACCCGGTTTAGAAATAGATAAGAGGAATGGTTTAGAGGAAGTATGCCAGTGTGCACAGTTTGATGGTGCATCAATGTGTCCCAATCCATTTGTCATAGGTGCAAGAAGAAAGGCCAAGGAGCCTTTGTCATGACGTGCGCCAAATAGAATTATGTGTGTAGTGGTAATGGAGGAGGCCTGACCATCCCGTGTGTGCATAGGGAAACGAGAATGTACCTACCTCCAATTGTCATAATGTTTCTCAATCCTCACCTCTATATTGATGAAGAGGAAATCAATTATGCTCAGCCTCCCCTCTGTCTCACATTGCTCTCTTGATGAATACATGAGGGTAACGAGTTCCTCACACCCCATTGATTGAATCCTCACTATCACTTGTGTGAAGGTTGTATGCCTTGTGCACAATTGATGGTGCAATAGTGCATCCTGCCTTGTGCTAACATACGATGCGAGAAGGAAGGACAACACAGGAACAATTTGTGCTTTGTGCATTGAGAGGACCAACTTGTGTGTACAACTCTCCATTCACACATCTCACCTCTCTATTGGATATAAAGGGCAAATACTGGTCACTCACCCCACCCTCTATCCCACACTCTATTGAGGATTATAGAGGGAAACCCATACTCACATCCCCATCCAATTAGGATGAAAGCTCATATCACTCAAGGTTTTTCGATGAAAATCGGCTTCGTCTAGTTAATGATGTCAACTTGTATTGGTTGATGACGAGGCATACCTAAGGAGGTAGTCAACAAGTTTGGTACTTGGATTGCATATGTGAATTTACGTCTACTGTAGGAGGAGTTAGAAGCACTGAGGAAGTTGCAAGATTAAGTGCACCAAGGAAGGTGGCATTGGAACTGCTTCTAGAAGAGTTCTACTAGTGATTCAACTATCCTAGCTAGCTTCCCATCCAAGGGTGTTTGCTACCTTTTCTTGGAATGAGACTTGTTATGATAGTGAATTTCTTCCTTTTCTCCCATAATAGTTTTGATATTTTTTTAACTTTTTTTTCCTTATTGTTGTTTTTTCTTTTTCCCTACTCTCGAGTGTGTTTCCACATGTTCTTGAAGAATAGGTCGGCATGCCAGGGACCGAAGTCCTTTTCTCCCATGACCGATATGTGTGTGTGTGTGTGTGTGTGTGTGTTCTTTCTTTCTTTCTTTCTTTTTCTTCTTGTGAAAGAGGAAATTTACAGGAACACCATGTATCAAAATCATCCTCACCACCTTTGCTTAATTAAATGGAAAGAGAGCAACATTGGAGTGGAAGGTGGCTATGAGGGGATAGAAGAACAAGGTCACCTCATCAAGTTAAGCAAGAGGACTATTAGGAGAAATAAGCAAAGTCTTACAGAGATTGACACGCAAGGAATGAAGGACTTATCGGCGGTGATTGTCAAGATCCCCAGGGAGGGTATAGAAAAATCTATGCAAAATAATGTATCTATGAGTGAGAGATTGAGAGAAAGCTATGGAACATTTGAAGAAGAATACTATGTGATGATTTCCATTCAAAGTGGTATATTCTTGTGTGTTTTTATGGTCTCTTGATGAATTCTATAAAGAATATGAAGAGCATACTCAATTTTATTCAAGTTAAAGTTGTGGGAGAATTGTTTCTATGAAGCTATGTGAAGATGATTTATTTCTGGTATTATTTTCCTTGTTGTGGTCACATAAAATATGAAGAACATGCTTATTTATGATACAAGATAGATTTTCTTGCAATAGATTCCATGTTTTCTTGGTGTTGCTCTTGGGGCTCCAAACACTAAGTACTACTAGGATAATGGCAGGTACCAGATGGCCTATCCCGAAGGATGGCAAGGTACCAAAGCAAATAGTTTCAGCCAACTGACAAATTTCTAGGATAATCTAGTTCCTACCTCAACCATGGCATACAGCAATCATGACTACCAGCAACCTGGTAATGGCTGTGGTGAGCATGGTAGAGGTAGAAGAGGTCATGGGAATTTCTGGCCCTTCATTGAACATTCATTCTTCTATATGCAACCTGTATGCAAGAAGGACACTAGTGATCTGAGTGTTCAAACATCGAAGCCTATGATGCATAGAAAAGACAATGACAAGGCTCAATTTATATGCATGCCACCAATACAATGGAGATCAAGGACCGAACCAGACATGCATGTGATTACCCAAGCTAGCAAAATCTACATGAATGCCACTTTGTGCCCCACAGGCCCTTCATGGGCAAAGCAACAAAAATTCTGCCACCAAGTAGCAGGATGAACCGCAAGCCGATCTGGCCATGAAACATTCGGTCCCGAGCTTTAATATGGAGGTTGAACCTAGAAATCGGGCTAGTAGCTCAAAGCAACCATAGTCTACTTAGCATATCCTACCTACTCAGGGAATGCAACAATCTACAAAAAAAATTCCCACCCAGCATGAAAAAACCCAAACCCCAACTTGATTATAAATCTAAAACCTACGAGGTTTTAACAAACATTGCAATGAGCAATATATCTGGCATAACAAAAAAGCAAAGAAGTTGCACGAGAATATTCAAAACCAAGTGGAGAGAAAAACCTAGGTAGTGGCCCTGGAATTCAAAAAGAGAAGCATCCAAGAGCTCATCGTAGTAGGAAAAAGCAAAAATCTGTATACCAACTCTGAAAAAGATCACAAGAAGAATCCAAAAGATCATCCCGGATAGAGGTAGAGGAAAACCTTGGATGTGCTAACTCCAAAGGTAGTAGAAGTGAGTAGAAGGAGATTAAACCCATAGCAATAGAGTAGAAGGGAACATGCGAAGCACTTTGACTGTTCCTAACTCATCTGAGGCATCAATTGGATGGAGCCACTATCAATACTATTATTCCACTAGGTGATCTACTAAATCTAGTTCTGGTTTTCAAAGATCACCTCTTGAAAATCATTTAACCCAACTGTATAGTATTCCCAGAATTGGAAGTAGTGGACATAGCATAAAGATCATAAAGTGCTTTCCTCCTCTTCTTCCCTACCTCTTGATGTAACAAAGTTTGCAATTGGATCTCATCAAGATGTGCTAGGGAGGTCAACCATTCTTACAATGCTTCCTCTTTACCCAAAGAATGGTTCAATGCAAACCTCACAATGGGTAACTCAATTTCCAAGGGCAAGACACACTCTTTCCCATATACCAACTTAAATGGGATGTGGCCTATTACTCTCTTGAACGTAGCATTATAAGCCTAGACAGGCACATGAAGTTTCTTGTCCCAGTCACGCCTTAGATACAATCTCAGATAAAATCCCTACAAGCTACTTGTTGGTACTCTTTGCTTGTCCATTCACTTAGGGATTATATAGGATGGCTTTATTATGTTTAATTTTTAAAGCTTCAATCAAGGCTTCTATAACCTTATTCAAAAAGTATGTCCCATGGCCATAGACACTAGTTCTTTAAGTGGATTGAAATGGCAACTCAATTTCCAAGGGCAAGACACACTCTTTCCCATATACCAACTTAAATGTGATGTGGCCTATTACTCTCTTGAACGTAGCATTATAAGCCTAGACAGCCACATGAAGTTTCTTGTCCCAGTCACGCCTTAGATACAATCTCAGATAAAATCCCTACAAGCTACTTGTTGGTACTCTTTGCTTGTCCATTCACTTAGGGATTATATAGGATGGCTTTATTATGTTTAATTTTTAAAGCTTCAATCAAGGCTTCTATGACCTTATTCAGAAAGTATGTCCCATGGCCATAGACACTAGTTCTTTAAGTGGATTGAAATGGCAGACAATTTGTTCCATGGTAAAACTAGATGTTTCCTTCGCATTGTCCTTCAATGAAGCTTGAGCTTCATACCATTTTGTAAAGGAGTCCATTGCCAAAATGATATAATGCTTCTGCATAGTAGACAAAGGATGCATAGGTCCAAAAAAGTTGATGCCCCACTTCTCAAAGGACAAATTCATAAGAATAGGATTAAGCGACCACTTATGATTTTCCTAGCATCGTGTCTTTGGTAGATATCACAATGCTTAACATATACAAAAACATCTTGGAAAATTGTCGACCACCAATAGCCAGCACGTAAAGCTTTTTGGGTGGTGAACTATCTAGCAAAATGGCCTCCACATGTGAATCATGGCATTCTTCTAGAATAAAGGGTACCTCATCAGGCATCACACAATGACAATAAATCTCTACCGCAACTTTTCTATATAAGATACCTGCTATTATTGAAAAGCAAAGTGCTTACTACTTATGTTGAGATATTTGCAATGCGATCACACCTACTTCAATCCCTTTGTGAGGAGCAATGAGGGCTCAGGATCAGAATCCAATATGCATAGTAGGAGAAAGTACCACCACTCAAATCCTATAAAGCATTGTACTTGCACTCTTTTTCTAATGCAATGATAGTACTCTTTTCTTTCTACTAAAGTGTCAATGTCACTATCCATACACAAGATTGTGTTTATGAGTCCAAGTCTCAATCTTGGAACCTAATTCATTTGTGTGACAACTTGTCTTTGTCAAGGTCAATGTATTCATGAGTTTCTTCTTCCTCTTTCAACCTCCATAGCTTCCGTATCTGCCATGCTCTAGATCCCGCACATTTTGACATGGTATCAGAGCCCAGTCAGGCATGGCATAACTCCCTTCTCTGCTCTCTCAGTACCTCTTAACCTCAAGTCAAACTCAAGTCTAGCTCATGGTTCTCATTTTCCACCTCCATCTCCACTTGATCTTCTTGGCAGCCATAGCCAACATGTACCTACCTTGCTTGGAGCCTTCATATCTCTCAAACCAAGCCATATCTCAGTGAGATTTCTTCTTCTGGAGATATCTTCCTTTGCTTAGGGCACTTCTTCTTGGCACTTCAAACCAAGATATTGATGATCATCTAAATCAGAATTGCGTGAACACAAGCTCGCTGTCCTATTCGTGCATGTTTCTAATCGTACAGTTCGTTCAGCCCGTACACACAACAATGTTGGTCATTGTCAAAGGGCTTTGATAGACCTTGAAGAGAGCTACATTTCCATTTAAAAAAAATTTGAAAATGATCCACTATATCTCCCAGAATCAGCAAAAAATCAGGCTGCCCCCAGAAACCCTAATGCAAAAGCCATAGCCAAAGCTTCAAAATTATGACATTTTTCACTGTTTCTCTCACTGAAGTTATCAACATTGATTTTAATCACTGAGAAATACTCTCTAAAGTTCATTAAAGTTCTGTCACTCAGATTTGAAGGTATCAACATCACATCAAGAAGGGGAAGGTTAGACTTGGATTTAAAAAGAGTAAAGGATTTTGCAAATTCAAAAAGACTCAAACATAGTGTTCATTGACACTCAGTTAGTGCTTTTTAGCACTTATGTCTCTCAACCAACTCTTCTGTTGCTCAAATCTAATAATTCTAAATTTGATTTGCTACTATTCCGGCAAGTCTAACATGGGCAAAGACTCTCCAACTGCTTGCTTCAAAGGAGTCGGGTTTCACACCTAGCAGACCCGCATCAAACTCATCCTGATGAAGAAGGGCCTCTGGGCCATTACCATTGGAAAAGAAAAGAAGCCTCGTGATGCCGATCTTGCTGTAACTTGGCAAAATAATAATGATAAGGCTTAGGCCATTATCAAACTAGAGCTAGACGATAGTTATATCCACCATGTGGATAACTGTGAGACCTCATAGGATACATGGAAGAGACTTGACACCTTGTTCGGTGCACAGTCTAAATCATCAAAGTATGGTCTCCTATTTGAGTTTTTCAGGCTTGCAATGAAGTCCAGCACATCACTTGCCACACATCTAAATTACATGGAAGGACTTCTAACCCAACTTGCACGAATCAACATTAAAATGGAAGAAGATGTTTGCATCGATGTTCTACTTAAGAGTTTGCCTCCTGAATATAATAATGTATCAACAACTTTAATCAACATGCCAAATCCTGAACTTGTTGATATCTAGGCATCACTGTTAGAGGAGGAAAAGAAGCTAAAAACTAAGGAAGAACCAAGTATCTCTAGAGATGAGCATGCATTATATGTTGGCAATAGGTACAAAGGCAAGAAGGATCAACTCTTCTATGACTTCTGTAAAAGGACCGAACACACCGAGAAGTTCTGCCATGCTAGAAAGAGGTCCCAAAAGGCCTATCTAGTTGCATTCAAAAAAGAAGAAGAAAATGGAGCAAAGGAAGAAGAAGAAGAAGAAGACCAGCAAAAGAAGGACAAAACTCATCAGTCCTTCTATTCAGATAGACTTTTTTAGTTTTGTATTTCCTAGCCCTAATCCCTCAGACATAAACTTGTAAACTCCTTGGTTATTCTTGTACTACAGCCTTTGTACACTTTGTGAGGCCCGTGCTATAGTCTCTGAATGTCCATCATGTTTGTGGTACTCACACCTAGCATTTTCTACAACAACCTCTGGTGTTTTGCCATGTTTATGGTGTGCCCACACTTTGCAGGTATTGCTTTCACTAAAGCCTCTACATACTTTGTACTTTTGGTTGTGATTGAGGAGGGGTGTTGAGATATTTGCAATGCAATCACACCTACTTCAGTCCCTTTGTGAGGAGCAGTGAGGGCTCAAGACCAGAATCCCATATGCACAGTAGGAGAAAGTACCACCACTCAAATCCTATAAAGCATTGTACTTGCACTCTTTTTCTAATGCAATGATAGCACTCTTTTCTTTCTAGTAAAGTGTCAATGTCACTATCCATACACAAGATCGTGTTTATGAGTCCAAGTCTCAATCTTGGAACCTAATTCACTTGTGTGACAATTTGTCTTTGTCAAGGTCAATGTATTCATGAGTTTCTTCTTCCTCTTTCAACCTCCGTAGCTTCCGCATCTGCCATGCTCTAGATCCCCCACATTTCGACAACTTAATCTTCCCCTTCTCAGATTTAGAAAGAGTTTTTGTTGGGTTGATAGACAATGCATGATAGACACATACCATGATGGAAAAGAGACTGCATTAATTTCACATAAGTCCTCCTAGTCACTAATATCTGCCACTCTTCCTTAGGCTCACCAAAATCTACTAGACACTCTACGATACGTTGTAGCTTTGGTGGCTTGCTCCTAATCTCATAGTCAAACTCCTACAAAGAGATCAATCACTTGGCTAGGTGATCAGGGGATTGAAGCTTGTTCAATAATAAGAACAATCCCTCTACCTAGTTGAAGAACACCACCTTCTCATAAAGAATATAGTGTTTTAACTTCTTGGTGGTGAATACGATAGGCAAGCAAACCTTCTCCAAATAGTTATAATAAAACTCTAAAATTTCCAACTTTTGGCTTGTGAATGCAATAGGATGATAAAGTTGTGCCTCCCAGATTTGGGATAGGAAATAGCTAATACTAAGCCTTGTTGCATTCATAAATATATAGAAAATCTCACCCCTCCCCTAGCTTATCATAGTGGCCCCACTACTATGGCTCTCCTACACCCCAAAGATTGGTCCCAAGATGCGCCATCTCAACATATAACATATATGCACAAACTCCACTCTTCACAATATTTGTTCTTGGAGATAGTATATCCCTCACTGAATCAGTCTACAAGGAAACGGTTATACTAAACCTACATCATAGGGAGCCTCACACTCATCGTGGGTTAATAGTTTGAAACCAAGTGATACATCCAGGAGATAGTTCTTTTTATACTATGTCGATGCGATGCAATGCAAAGTGGATGACTTTGAGTGCACAAACACTTTACTTAAACAAAATTAGCATTGTGAATGTGCTCAAATATTCTTTCCATAATTTTCTTTCATTAATGACTTTACTACGATGATAAGGTAGTGCCAAACTACTTTGTGCCATTGTACCTCTTAATACTTAAGATAAGATTAAAACCTATATGAAAAGTGTAGCAAACAAATCAAATTTTGAACCATATTCAACACACAAAACCTCCTCTCTCCCTACTGTTTAGGGTTTTGCTTACGATGGGTAGGTTAAAAGATGTTTTCATGTATGTTTTTTCATAATATAAGTATTAAATATGCACTAAAACATAAAAATGTGGGTAAGCTAAATGATTAAGACTTGCTGCTAATATTGATATTTTTTATAGAATGAACCATTTTTAAACACCAGAAACTAATTTCAACCATAGAAAACTATTATACATCATAGAACCAAGAGGAAGTCCACTTACACATAGAATGGCATACACATTCTGTCGTATTTCGAGAACCAAAGGCCCCACTAAGGCTCATTTATAGCCAGTCATGCTTCGTTGGCATCTTCTTGATCTATCGCTTGCATTCCAATGAGTCACGAATTGGCAATCATTCCCCCTCATTCTATGAGTCCATATGAATCATATTTATGGAGACAGAGAAAGAGGAGAGAGAAAGATTAAAATTTGACCCTTGTTGAATACTACATTTTTCACACAAATAGAAGCAACGAATAGAAAAAAATTAGTAGATCCAATGCCTAGGAGTAGAAAAGAATTATCATTAGACAGTTGAAAAATGCAATTTTTTTAAGAGATAGAGGAGGTATTGAAAAAAATGTGCACCTAATGGCATTTCATTTCTTGAAGGTTTAGCCTTCTTTAATCAAGATTACTACTACACTGCCATTTATCTAGTCTAAATCTTTGTGTTCACACTTGACCCAAAATGATTTCCGCTCGGTTGAGGGACAAACGATATCAGAATTGCAATCTAATTGGATAGCGGGTGGCTTCCTGGTGTTGAAATTTACCACCTAGCCTTCGTCACATGTTTTTTGGCTTCCGAATCTAGTGGCTACTTCATAATACCAAACCTTGTAGCCATTAAAATGGGGGTTCAAATGGACTTTGATTGATGAATAGACACTTGCATTGGATTGAAATGCATCTAGAAAAACTCTAGCTCGATCCACAATGATATCATATTGTACTAAAATGCCTCTTTTATAGGTCTAGGGATCTTTTTGCACTTTAATATCGGCTTTAAAGCCCACTCTCACTACTCCATGGGGAGGACCACTCTTTGTAGTACTCGAGAGAGAGTGTGATAGTACAACTATTCCATGACAATGTTAAAACATTAGCTCTAGAGAAGTACTCATTTTCATTAGTCCTTCTGGAGCTGAGGCAAAGATATGCAAATTTCCAAGAAAGCCATCGTTTCCTCATACCATGACCATGGAAGGTTTGGTGGGTTTGGGTTTGGTGCATTTGCTATTGTGGTAAATTGTTGGGCATTCAAGAAGTCATCTTCCATACCAGTTGGTGGTTTTAAGGATTCAAGGTGGAATAGGAAATCTGCAATGATGTGTTGGGTTCTGAGGTGATGTATGATTGTGTATTCAAATTCTTGCAACATGAGAATCCATCAAGCGAGTCACATAGTGACATTTTGTTGTTCGACTAGATAGATGAGCACTAAATGATATACATGAAAAATAAATGCATGTCATAGCCAATAATGCCAAAACTTCTTCATGGAGTAGATCATACCAAGACACTCTAGGATCCAATCCTTTCATAAATTTAATGTTCCCATGTAAACACATCCTTGAATTTGGTCAGTAAACAAATGAGTTATTGACAAAATGTTGGTTGCGGTTTAGCATTGATCTTGACTAGTTTGACTTTTTTCATAGAATATGTCCAATTCATCTTCTTTTACTCTTGTGACATTCTGCATCTGTGCTTGGAACTTGTGCTCTTGATTCAAGATTTCACTGATGTCAACATTAGTAATCTTGTCAGTATTGGTGTTTCCTTGTGTGTAGTTTGGGTTTTGAGTTCCGGAACTATCTGGACTGTTGTCCTCTTATTGTTCTTCTTTTGGGGCTTGACGTTGCAAACTCTAGGGTTGCATGTATTGTTCATTGATTTTGGAAAATATTAATGAGACACTAGGGTTGCAAGTCACCATTAGCCTTTACAAATGCCTTTTCTTTGTCGTAACTTAAGCCTTCTACCATATTGACTGTTTCATCTCTACACAGAAGCTAGTTGGTAGTGTGGGGTGGATGGGGAAACATTGTTCAACAAAAACAGTACCTTGTGTTTATTCCTGTAGATAGTTAGTTTATCTTTATCCTAGTTATGTCTGATTCTTACTTGGTCTAGCCAAGGTCTTTCTAATAGTAGGTGGTAATCTTTGCTAACATACTCCATATTCAAGACTATGAGGGAAGCTAGAAACTAGACTATGAAAATTTCTAGAATCATGGACCTAATAATGTCCAGAGGTTGTACTCACTATTGATTGGCCATCCACACTAGGAAGGGAGCTAGTTCCCAATCCATCAATCCTTGTTGTTGGAAACTCTCTAATGCGATGATTTTACCCCTAATCTAATAAAGAGCTGGATGTTCTAGATGATGTGGCCCTTGCACCCAATAGGAATCACCAAAATGGTTGGATCACACATTAGGGGGACCTGATGGCATGGGCTATTGTTGATTCTTTTGAACTCTATCCTTCAAAGCATGGTCCATCCTAGCAGGTTAGAACCCAAATGGGATGGCCCTTATAAGATCATCTGTATAGGAAAGAATGGCTCTATAGCCCTTTTAGTAGATTCATAGGGGTGGTGGGTAGGGTTTAAAAATAAAGTGTGTAGATGCTAACATCAAACTTAATGCCTTTGTAGGTCTTCCAAGATCCAACTTAGACTTGCAGTAGGTGCCAATGTAATTGAATGGGCATAACCATTCCTTATCTTGAACAACCATATTTAAAGTAGTATTACTACCAACATCCTCTCTCTCAGCTCGACTTTGACTACCATAAGTACGAGTAGGATGATCAGTATAGCATGGACTATTAATGAAGAATGGGTCTATACTTTGTATTTTGACAGAGCTTCACGAGGGCCCACTAAGCATGTGAGTGTTGCTATGGTTATTAAAGACCCCTGACGTAGAGTTGTTATGAAAGTGGGAGTTCATTTAGGCACCACTTTTACTAATAATATGGCAAAATACAAGGCCTTAATCATGGGGTTGCTTAATATAGCCTGACTTGGTGGTATCTATTGTTTATTGGTGAAAGGCAACTTGCAGCTCTAGTGATCCACCAATCCACTATATTGTGAGGAATCCCATTCTATAGATGTATCATCATGTAGCCTTAGATATAGTTCAATTTTTTGAGATAGTGACTTTTCAACTAATTCCTTGTCAATGGAACCGCTTTGCATATTTGTTCTCAACTATGGTCTTGAGGGGTTATTAGAATTGTCCAATCTTATTAGTCTAGGACTACTATGGGAATTGCTATTGAAATGTCTTGTTATGGTCACCGATGGTTAGTATGGGTGATGAGCCAAGTGGCGATTGACCATCTTTCTATTATTTCATGGACGCATAGGATCATTCAACAACATGTTCGCAAGAAACCTCTTGTCATTTATGCATGGGGGCTACCTAATAATTTGATGCATTTAGCATAGGGTTTGAGCGGCCCATCCCTTGGTCTAATTTTGTGCTTTAGTAGAGCTTATGTGAAGACCAAGGGTTTACTTTCAACTGTAGGTTGTTGAATGGTGTGTTGTATGGTTATATTTCATAAGTCTAAGAGGGCCATTTCTTTTGGTGTAAAATGCTTTATTTCTTTCAACCAAGAGAGCCATTCCTTTCATAGTGAAATGCTTTATTTTACTAGGCCAAGAGGGCCATGTGTCTATTTGGTGCGAGTGCATTTTATGGTTTTGTGTTTTAGTACTACACCTAGAATACAGAGGTGTGTAAGAAGGGGTTCTAATCTCCAAAATTAGTAAATGAAGAAAGGAAAGTTCCAAGAGTAGATGTTTATTCCCTTGCAAAGGCCTGGTAGGTTCTTGGAGATGAGTCAACTGATACCTTATCTTCGTAGGAATGGCATTCAGCCAAAAAAATAAATAGGATGGTTGGAGCAAAATAAAAGCGAGCGAAAGAAAAAGAATTTAGTATCATCTCAGAGCTTGGTAGGTTCTTGGGTACTGAGACAATACATGAGGCTGATGCATTATTCTCCTTGGATCACAATACGCTTAGCTCCCTCCTTTTTACATGATCGAGTATAAAATACTATAGAATAGTATAGTAAAATAGAAAAATATATAGACCAAGATATAGGAGTCCTTGCCTAGTCAAAGTTCCTAATCCAATTGTGGTAGGTAGGTCAAACTACCACACTTAGGATGACGCGTTTGATAGTTTTTTTAGTCGATCTATGTTGAAGCAGTTGGTTGGCGACTAGCTCTAGATATCTATCAGATTATGCTTAGCCAATCCCTCATGGACTTCATACTTTGATTTTGTCAGGAGGTAGAGTGAGAACTATATTTGTGTTTTGTTATGTATTTTCCTTAAAGCAGCTCGATGGTCTTTATGGTTTCTTGTTGTACATAGAAACGCCTCTTAACCTACCCATCACAAGAATAACCTTAAATAGTAAAGAGAGGGGGGGTTTATGTGCTTAATATGGTTCAAATTTTGATTTTCTTGATGCACTTTCATACATATTTCAATCTTATTCAAAATATTAAGAGGTAAAATGGCAGGAGTAGTCTGACATTGCCTTATCATTGCAGCAAAGTTGTTAGTGAAAGAAAATCATGGAAACAATGTTTGAGCATATTCACAATATTGATTTCATTTAAGTAAAATGTTTGTACACTCAAATTCATCCACTTTGCATTACATTGCATCGACATGGTATAAAGAGAACTATCTCTTGGATGCATAGCAGTTGGTTTCAAACTATTGACCCATGATGAATGTGAGGCTCCTCATGTTGTAGGTTTTGTATAATCATTTCCTTGGGGACTGATTTGGTGAGGGATATACTATCTCTTGGAACAAATATGAAGAGTAGAATTTACACATATGTATTATATGTTGAAACAATGCATCCTGGGGCTAATCCCTGGGGTATAGGAGAGCTATAGTGGGAACATAGCGATAAGATGAGAGGTGCTCCCTTTGTTTGTGTTACAAGGTGCTAGTCGCCTATATGTTTAGGTACTCCTTCTACTTAAAGTCAAGAAGAGCATCATGTTGGACTACAATCTAGAGATTGTATCTACAAACATTTTTTTTCAATAAATCGGTTCATAGTGTATATACACTCCTAGCCTCGAGGCCATGGGGTTGTTTGGGCGAGTTAGTGTTTGGCCCATTTTTGGTCCCAACAAGTATCTTGCTCTCCTAGAGGAAGCCTATCAAGGAATTGTTGGTGGCCACTTTGCTGCTGAAATTGCAACTTGGAGAATCCAACAAGCTGAATTATGGTGGCTATATATAGCCACTCCGGCTAAGAACCCTTCTAAACACCATATTAGAGAATTTGGGAATTTTCTAAGTTCTACTTTCAAATAAGTGATAAATATTTAACCATGTGACTAAATCTTGATCCATATTTGAAAGTGAGATTTGGGAGGATAGCTTATATAGTATTTAGAATAAACTCCATCTTTAAGGAAGACAACAAGATTTGACCATGTGGTCAAATAATAAATGTATTGGGGACTTGCAAAGTACATAGAAATTCCCAAATTTCCTAATATAGTGTTTCCAAAAGTGGAGATCATACTTCATTGGTCCTATTTCTCTACCTATGGCATATAGAAGAAACAACTATATACTAATGGCAATGGATTACTATACCAAATGGAGAGAAGCATGGCCCTTACCAAACATATTGCAAAGTTAATTGCGAAGTGTCCATTTAAGGAGATCTTCACCATATATGGTACTCCCATAAAAATGCTTAGTGATAGAGGTGCACATTTTGTAAATAAGGTCATCTAGGAGCTCACATCATTCTTTTTCATTGTGCATAAGGAATCTTCTCCTTACTATCCACAAGCTTATGGCTTAACTAAGTCCACCAACAAGGTCTTATGTAAAATCTTAACCAAGCTGGTAGATCAAAATAAAAAAGATTGGGACACTAAGTTTCCTGCAACACTATGGGCCTTTTGGACTTCCTTCATAGTTGCCACACTGGCATGACTCCGTACAAACTTGCATTGGACCTGGAAGCCATTACCCCCTAGAATGTATAGTCTCTAGTTTTTGAGTCATGGTGAAAGACCACTGACTTTCATTTCCATTCCAGATGGAAATTATTGTTAGAAGACCACATCCGCAATACTTATATTCTGTTTGAGGTCCAATCCTCTAGTAGTAGAAGCACCAAGTTGACTAAAAAACCATTGTTCCAGAAGGGACAACATGTCCTAGTCTTTAATACTTGGATGGGGAAACTTCCCAACAAGCTCAATTTTGGGTGGAGTGGTCCTTTTTGGGTCTTTCATGATTCTTGCACTCATTCACTCTATCTTATAAATTTAGAAGGAAAGATGCTTCTGAACCTATCAATGAAATCTAACTCTAGTAGTATCATGCTAAAGGACTCCAATGCCCATTTCCAACAATCGCATGAGGTTCTAACATTCCTTCTCCACTAGTTTCCCATCTCCAAATCAATTGACTCTCAAAAGTCCACCCTTTTGCTAAGGCGGCACTCATTTATGAAACCCACTCTCATTCTAATCATGTTTGATTATGGCCTATTTTTTCGATGTGGTGCATATGCATTGGCCACTATCTTTTCACATTAATCACACCATCCCTTAAGAAAGAATCTCTTCCTCAACACCCTTATTTTGTGCCCAAAACTTGTGCACATCTCTTCGTCACCTCTTTTTGCCTTCTTTGTCTCTTGCACTCTTTCCCTCTATTTTTCCATGGTAACCTTCCAGCTTGCCACCAAGGAGGTTACACCATCAACCTTATTACACTTATTATCGATGCTCAAACATGGATTGAGTCCCTTCAACTCACCATGTTTGCTAACCTCCTATTGAGCTCTACCCCTTAACACCTTGATACACAATCCATCTTGGAGAAACTGATCAATGACTCCACCACTCAAATCCATGGAAACACATACAAGCTCTCCACAAAGAGAGTACAAAGGATTCTTTGCTTAGCCACCCATGGCAAACAAGACCCACCATCCCTCCTTGATGTCTACCACCATGGAAGCAATCTTTGGCCCCATCATCAACTAACATTGTCGACAACCACAAGAGCAAGCTTGTCACCTAACTAACCTTGTTGACAACCACAAGGGCAAGCTTGACGCCCTTAGATTCTTGCTCATCAAGGCCCTCTAGTTGTAGGCCAAGGTGTTCATCATCTCAAGAAATGTACCAGATCTTTTCTTCTCCCCTCTTGATACTCTTATCTTTTGGATGCATATACTTTTGGATCTCCTCATGCAAAAAGCCTCTCCCACAGGCACTTCACTATCAAAACCATTATGGTGATGTGTGGCCAATACTTTACCCTTCTCTTTCCCCCCATCTTCCCAACTTAACAGTTTTCCTCGACAGAGATAGACACCTCCTAGTCTCATCCTAAGATAAGAGCCATAGTAGAGCACGCCCCCAAACCCACCAAGCACACCATGGAGATCACTAAGGTGATAAAAAAGGAGGAGGATCCTGTCCTGCAAAGTAGTAAAGACCAAGTCATCAAAAAGGACAATCAGTCTCACTTCCAAGCAAACTCGCTAACAAGGTCCTACACCAACCCAATCCCCCAAGATCTAGATCTGCTACTAGCCTCTCTGCCAAACTTTCCCTCCTCAAATCAAAATGCCAAAAGTAGGAAGGGAGGAGGAGACTATAGATGGAACCAAGCCTCTCGTCCCCATTTCTTCCCTTACTAATCCAACAACACATTCCCTACAGCAGCGACACCCCTTCCTGCCAACTTGTCCCAATAGCTCATCTCATCATCTCACCTGAGTTCAATTGGGGAGTTGGCCCACTGGTTATTGAACTTTATCAATGGGTTCTTGACTAGGTGGCAATATCATCATCAAGACTTGGCAGTGCAAGTGGATTTCCTGAAGTAGGCCAACGTTTCCCTCTTTGAGAAACTCTGACAAAAGGACGCCATTCTTTGAGAGCATCACCAAAGGCTAGAGGGATGCCATCACTCTCTAAGAGAAAATGGAGCAGAAAAATGCATTTATCCAATCTTGAATGGTTAGACTAGAGAGTTAGATGGCACAACCTCACTTACCTTGGAGATCATTGAAGAACTCCAGTGCAACTATGAAGTGGAGTGGGTAGAGTGATGGGAAAGATTGGCGGATAAGAACTCTAGGCCACCATGATTGATGCTTACTCCTAGATCCCCCCTCTTCTTGACAAATCGGATGAGGCAAACTCTGATGCCTAGATTGCTCCCTCTGCTCATGCATTGATCTTGACCCCTTCACCCCATCCATCATAGCATATCAACAATACCCTTATCAATTCTGCTCCCTCTCACTCCCACTCCACATTAGGCTCACTGGCCAAGTTTCAACTTGTTGCCCTACCTTGGATCCGACTATAACATAAACAAGTTTCCATAGAGAAGCTTGCCATAACCCTAAGCGAGGAAGATGCATCGCTGCCAAACTCAGCTCCGGGACTTCTTCAACTTCTTTGTCTTGCAAACATCAACTCCATCAACCCCAAGTGGCAGCTCATTGTGAAACACTACACGACACTGGAGCAATGGAATGCAAAGGTGGACAAGCAAATCTAGATGCCAATAGGTGGTGCTAGTGAATTGTGTCAAGAAAGAGGAATATAATCTTCTTTGGCAACACATCCCAAAGGAAGAATGTGCTAGAGTGGCCTAGAATATAAAGAAGGCCAACATTCCACATCCTAGCCAGGAATTAGCAAACCCATGCCTGCTCTGAAGCACTGTTGCCTCTAGCCTAAGACCAAAGGGAAAAGAACCATGCCAAAAATTGAAGGTCAATTCCCCCAACTTAGGTGACTCAGGCCTACCAGAATAAGGGGGGCAGTGATCCCAATCCTGACAATCCACTCTCTAAAAAAGCCTCTATCTATACCTCTAACATCCTGAAGTTGGCTACTATTACCCAACTCCTCCAAGCCTGCCAAGCCCTCTCTCTCAAGAATTGGCACTGGATCCACACCCTTCTAAGTGTGGAGTCCCATCATAAACTTGAACAAAAAGGAGTCTAGGCATGTCTTGTCCAAATCATCTTCAAACATGACCAATTATAGCATCAAATCTGGCTCAATGCTATTTACCTAGAGAAGCTCCTGGTTGAGCTCATCTACCACAACATTCCATATCCTCCTCTCTAGACTCACATATACTTGTGTTTGTAGTAGCACCACCATAGTACAATCCCCTCCTACCACTTCACCATCCAACTCCCAACCTAGCAGCACCTTGACTTTGGGCCCCACCCAATCCCAACCCACCTCACTCCCTACTACCTCCCCTTCCACTGTCGGCAATCCTTCTCACCCCACCTCAGCTAGTGGGGACTAGTTCCAAGCTGATAATCCACCCGATAGAGACAATGACAATGATATCAGACTTGTCTTTTAAGGTTTGTAAGCTAGACACGACTTATGGTGCATAAGTTCAAGAGAAAGGCTCCATTTTAGGATATACAACAATGTGCTAAATGACAAACTCATAAGATTTTGGGTGCAATATTGGTAATATACTAAGGACTAAAGTCAAGGAAGGGTGGTTCTTGTATCATTTAGAAGGACGATCACAAAGGTTAGCTTGGTGTGAACAACATTAAAACCTATGTTGGGTATCATGTCCATGGACTTGAAATCTAGAATAATGACTATTGCAAAGGTCGGCATCAAGGAGATGTAACTAATGAAGAACTCAAAGCTGCCATGTAGTTTAGATAGCTCCATGTTGAGAAAGACTAGAAATCTATGCATGTAGTAGATTAGCCTATTTTCATGAGGTTGAAAGAGGAGCCGACTACATGAAATAAGTGAATATGTAGTGGATGAGTGGTCTTTCTAAGACCAGCATTGCATGTTCTTGGGGCTATAGAGGCAATATAGAGGAGCCTTGATTGAGCCTCAACATGGATACAAATTTTACAACCACCGTGTATTGAAGGAAAGAAGTGGGTGCATGAAGGAGACATTGATGTGAATAAATGATGGAAGTAATGGGGCTACATGCATGAGGAGAGGGAATGGATGTTGTTCCAAGCAATGTTTGTGGAGGGGGAGATGAGTCATGTAGTGTAATAGGTGATTGATAGTCTCGAGAGATATGTTATCATGAATTATGCATGAGTGACCAATAAAATGCTCAACTACCAGCCATCTATATAGACCAAAAGCTATGCACAAGGAACTTTTAATCATTCCATACATAGGAAATTTTATCAAATATAGGAAACTCTCCAATATTTCCTATGTGTGTAGATACGTATTCCCCATATCTAACTAGGGAATCATATTCCCTACAACTAACAATAGGTAATTATATTTAAATTTAGATAATTTCCTACATTTTTTCAAAATTTTCTATATAAGAGAATGTAAAAGTGTGATTCCCTACTTTTGATAGTAGGGAATTAGAGAGAACTCCTATGTTTTCTAAGAATTCCCTATAAGAGAATGTAAACATATCATTCCCCACTTTTGACAATAGGGAATTATCTTGTGCACTATGTGTATATAGAGAGATTTGCTTATGTTTTGTCAAAATTCTCTATATAGGAGAATATAAGAAAATATGGATGTGAGCCTAAATTGTCTAAGTACACACCCACCTCCCAACACATATGCACCCTCTCTAGTCCCAATTACATGGCCATATCTAGATATAGATTTGGAGTTATTTTCACTTACAATAAATGTTGGAAATGGCCACCATGTTGTTCTACAAACATACACACCCTCTCTAGTCCTAGTTAAATGGTCATATCTAGATATAGTTGGGGTCATTATTCCTTCAAATTTTCATTTAAACAGTGCACAAGCCCTATGATGGTAACCAAGACTAACTAGTAAAGAAATGTTAACCACCATTTAACATAGCTCAATACATATAGACACTAGTTGACATGACAGTTGATTATTTATAATGAGGGAACAATCAACTTCTAACAATTATTAGAAAATTATTTTGATTACTATTACTTTGTTGAAAAATAGTTTAATTGAGTCTATTGACTAGTTTAGTTCTTTATAGAAAATTAATATAAAGCAATTCTTAACTTTTTGCATCATCAGGAACTAAAGGATATTAAACTAATAAAGATCAATGTATTTTTATCACAACACACATTAATCATGAGTTATCCACTTCCTTATTGAAATACATTACATTGTACTTAGATAAATGATACTTGCATGGGATTTTATGCCACACTTTCGCGTTACTTTTTATACATCTATATAGGGGGTTATTCACTTCCACTAATGAAAAGTTTTGTGGCATAAGTACACTTTAGCAAGGCATCTCAAGGGTTCTTCACTTTCATTAATGAAACATTTTGTGGCATGATTGCACTTTAGCAAGGGATCTATGCCTCCACTCATCCACCTCATAGGTTATTCTATTCTCTTATATTTAACTCCTACATTTCCTTCTGTTCTTGATTGAAGCTTTCAAGGATGCAAGTGGTGTGTCATTGTGATTAACAAACATTTCAACAAGGATCATGATCAAATTGCAATTCTACATATAAATAAGGGTTGTTTCTTATTCTATTTCTCTGGTCTAATTTAATGTGTAATTTCTATAAACTACGGCTATATCTATAGCCATGTCGTTTATGTATCAGTGTACCTATGTGCCAAAAAAAGGTTAGTAAGTTTGATACCATCATGGTAATGTAAAACCACTATAAACTTTAGCTTCCAATACAAATGTATGATTTATATTTGAAAGATAATATCCAACTAGAATGATGTTACATTCAAGTTAAGATAAAGCATGGTTATATATCATGCTTTTTTATTGATCAATCAAGATAGTTCATCATGAAGATGAAGCCATTCATAAGGTATAAGAAGAGCTAATAAAAACTAGCATTCCTTGCGCAGTTTGCATGTGCAGAACAATAGGCCACTTCATGTGACAGCTTCACACTAGCGCACGAAGATGTCATGAATTAGTGGTGTGAGTCCTCCTCCTCGTCTTCTTCTTCAAACATACACACACACACACACACTCTCTCTCTCTCTCTCTCTCTCTCTCTCTCTCTCTCTCTCTCTCTCTCTCTCTCTCTCTCTCTCTCTCTCTCTCTCTCTCTCTCTCTCTCTCTCTCTCTCTCTCTCTCTCTCTCTCTCTCTCTCTCTCCCCTTTTTCTAGCTCCTTAATTGTTTAAGTACAAGCACGAAAAGCAACCCAAGTTCTTACTTTCATACTTTATCTAACCCATGTGATTTTATCCATATGATATCATTTATACTTGTAATTCTGATCAAGGGCAGCCAAGTGAACACAAAAATATTGAATGTAACCTATGTGCAAGGTCTCAACAAATAGGGTAAACATAATGTCTATATTGGGATCAAACTCCACATGCTCAATGATTCTAGCTAGATTTATTCTTCTAATAGCATGGCTAGTAACATTTCTCAAAGTATACTGAAGATACTTTTGATACTGAGAAGCAAGATAGTAGACATAACTTGGAGTAGGCATTTGCAAAAATTGAGCAAAATCTTAAGAAACAGAGAGACCCATAATTAAGAAACCCCTTTTTAGAGAGTGCTATTATTTAGCAAGCTCTTCATTTGGAGCTTTTTAAGTGCTTCTTGAAGCTTTTTAACACCATATTGGGGAGTATGGGAATTTTCCATAAGTTTGGGACACGTGGTCAAATCTTTGGATTTGTCATAATTTGAGCACTATAACTCCAAATCAAGCATTCTATAGCTCAATAGATTCCATTTTTCAAGCACTTTCCAATGATAGGTCACATCATATAGTTTTGAGAAACTTATGGGCATGTTATCCGGGTGCCACCTTTTTAATATTCAAAAATGGGAATTGGGAATTCCCAAACTCAATAATATTGTGTTTTTTGGTCATCACTTAGATTTTTTTGGTTATTTTATGGAGCTTTTTGTTTGATTATGTTATCGCTTTGAATTTAATTATTTTGCAATTGCAAACTAATTAGATCAATTATATTAGGATGTTGAATTGCAAACTAATCGCAAACTATTGAATGCTTTGATCTCTAACAAAAAATAGGTATGCAACTACTTCTAAAGCATGAAGTTTTAGCATAATTTTATAAGTTTATGAAGTAATCCCAATTTAAGTGAGATCCAAAATCCATAGAGTCATACATAATTCCCGAGCATCATCAAGCCCCATGGCATGCACTACCAATACAAGGCATCATATTAAAAATAATGCAACTACAAATCATGTGAAATCATCATCATCACTAGGATGAATAGATGGCGGTCCGTATGCCACATCAACCAAGCACTGGTTGTAGAGGCTAAAATCACCCTCAAGGCACATGCAAAAACGATGCATCTCTGTGCATGCTCTACTAAGGCTGCCACAACCTGAAAAAATATCCAACACATAGTCGAGATCCTCTGTGAACGTAGCAAGGAGCCACCTACAAAAGAAACCATTTAGTAACATCCATAACAAAAGCATGACATATCTCAATGCAAAGTATAAACCAGTCTAAGAGTGTATAACGCACCTATAAAAAACTAGTGATCTTTCTGCACCCCCTCAAACCTCTACACCATCCACATAAGTGTGCTCAAATGATGTGCCCTGGAGGTCTGTCTCGAAGAGGAAGCTACGAGAGGCAGGAAACCTGTATGGGCTAACCCTCTTGCTAGCCTCTCTATCATATGAAGGGACATGCATCCCTCGATAAAACAAGCCAATAGTAAGGTCCATGACCTAGCAATGCAGAATCATCTTGTTAGCTACTTCAACTTTTATTTTAAAAAGTTACAAGTTTGTCTTCAACACACTTACCTCCTCTCGAGTATCAGGGTGTCTATATCCACCCTCACACACGAGAGTCCATGTGCGATGGATCTTCAATCCAATGGCATGAGCTCCTCTAAGCACTTTTCCAAAGTTTTGTGCAAGTCCCAAAGTCACCAAGAACCCCTCATTTGCCTAGAATCTATGGGCTAGGTCCATGACACCTTTGACAAGTGCACTAGAAAATGTATTCCATTCGGGAATCCCTTTCAAATGTAAAGATGTATAAGACCATGCAATATCACATGAGTTTATAAACTAAACTAATGCAAGCAAATATACCTTCTGCCTCAAGGCCAACAACAAGCAAAGATGTAGGAAAATCTGCAAACAACAACTTAGCAACCTCATATGATGGGACACCATTACACTAGTAAGAGTTGATGGTATTTCTCTCCATGAAGCGCTTAATGCTAAAATTGAAAACACAATAACAAAGCATAAGTAACCATTACAATAGATGTGTATATAGAGAATGGTGATAAAATATACCCATCCAATGCAAAATCGTCGATCGATGTCATGTCTACCAATAGAGCATCTACGATAGTTTGGTATTGAAATCCTATCATCAAAATAAAGTTTACTTACAAATATTGATGTTGGCTAAATGTTAAGACTCAGAATGTAAAGCTAGAAATCTACATACCTGTCTTGCGTATAGCGGGACGTCTACAAGACTCTTGTATAGGCTCTGAGAGTGATTCATGAACGACATAGCCCGAGAAGGTGTAGTATGTTGCAAAGATACCTCAAAGTGACCCTTACTTTTTTCCTTTTCTTTCCAAATGCTATGCATGTCAAAACCATCTTTTTTGCCTAAAGTTGTAAAGAAAAATAGGAAGGAAAGCAAATTATTTAGTGTTTAATGTTTAGATTTTATATTATCTTCAAAAAAATATAAAAATATACTTTTAACATGACTCCAATAATCCAAAAAATGATACTTGATTCACCTTCTAATTCTTCATCCAATGAAACAACTTTCTCTTTGTTTTTAGACCTTCGCTTTGTTTTACCAACCTCATTTGATCCACTTATATTACCTACGCAATATAAAGACAACAAAATAATACTTTAATAAATTGACTCATTAAATGAAAATCCTAAACTCTATCATTCATGCAAATTGGCTTACCCTTGCTATGCTTCAATGCATCATCTATCGAGGGGATATTCTTTCGTTTTTCCATGGACTTTTTCTTCATTGTAGTATCAACAGTTGCATCACTAATGGCACCTAAGTAGTGTGAAGTCAACACAATATAATATCATATTCATGCAAATTAGAAACAAGGCTACTTGGATCAAACTAAAAATTTGCATTCCATCCAATATACCCTTTGCCATGCTACCACCACAAGTCGCCTTTATCCCCACAACATGAGGGACCATGTCTATTGTATTGGACATTTCTAATTTGCAAAAACAACAAAGTTAAGAAAACACAAAAGTCTAAAAAGTTATGATAAGTTTCATGTTAAACAAATACATTTTTAGAAAGTACCATTTCCTCCATCCTCTTCTTTGTGCATAGAAATTACTCTATTTTGTTCTAGAAATCCTGCATATAAGGCAAGTATTACTAAAACAAATAGCTAAGAGCAAGAGTTACCACATATTTACTATGTTTGGCTCTCAAAGTACTTACTCTCTCTTAATTCAATCTCTTGCCGTGGAATGTCATCCAATGGATAGTCTATCCACCATGGACAAATACGCATTTCCCATTCTGACAGACCCCTCTCAAGCAGTGCTTTTGAGAACATACAATTTTCACATCCCAAGTCCATCCACTCCTCCACTAGAGGAGGGAGGCTTTCTAGCACTCCACTTTCCTGTAGACTACGCAACCATCTTTTCCAAAAACATAAGAACAAACAACAAAAGCACTCTTAAGTTACAATACATTTGTACATATGGTATTTAGAAAATATGGTTTCTTTATACTAGAAATACCTGTATACCACCCTCTTGCTTGATTGTGTGAGCTCTGGAACCTTCTTAGAGTCTCCAACATTCTTCATTTCACCAAAAATATTTGCAAATGCCTTTAAAATATGTAAACGTCTTTGGCCTTTAAAGAAAACATCAAAGCTTCATGGAATCTCAGTGCCATCAACTTGTAAGCTCCTGATTAATAAGGAGCATTCTCCAATCATATGAAACCAATACACCTCTTGCTTCATGTAGCTACGAAATCTCCTTACATCCGCAAAGTGTGACATAGTGGAGTCCTTTGCCTTTGTGACAGTCATGAGAATTAAAATCTCCCTTTTTCTAATATATTGGTTATTGAACAAAACATAACTTCAATATTGTTGAACCAAATTATGTTCAATTCCAAAAAATAAGAGAACATTAGTCCATGAGGAAAACATACCTCTCCGCAGCAATATTAGCACTACAAATGGCATACAATTTGTCATTGGTAATAGCCATCATGTTCTTTTCATCCCAATTCAATGCAAACAAAACAGAAAAGAAATCCTCTCCATGCGCAGGATTAGCTATTCCAAGGTACTTGTATCCTTTGTCCCTCAATTTATCTTGCTCTTTGTTTATGAATTGTTTTCTTTTTGCCTCATAGTTTGCCTCTGTCAATGCAAGCTCCTTGAGGCGGGCCTCCTCTTTGAGTATGGCAGAGTTATAGTCATCCTAAATAGAAAAACCAATACACTATTCTTAGTTATGGTTAAATTCAAGATACCACAATTTGTTATGCTGAAAACTAAAATACTATACCAAACTTTTTACCTTCCACACAAAAAGAGATATTAGCAAACATGGGTTCTTGTACCATGGATCATTGCCATGGTTACTTTTTCCCTCAATTTCATACTCTATTTCAGCCCACCATCTTTGAGAAGGGCTCATCCTTTCCAAAATGCTTTGTTTATCACTGATGCCAAACTTTTGGAATATCAAAATTTCATGGCCTAGGTTGGGTTTGACATGTGCTCTTGTTACACTACAACATTGAAAATTTCATGGCCTAGGTTGGGTTTGACATGGCCTAGGTTGTGTTTGACATGTGCTCTTGTTACACTACAACATTGAAAATTGTCTTTAAATTTAAAGATTCACACATAAATAAAACCTATTCACATTCACATAACTAATAAATGAAACCTATTGGCATTCACACGTAAATGAAACCTATTGGTATAAATAAAATATCTTGACATTCACACATAAATTATCTTTATATTTTGAGATTCACACATAAATAAAAACTATTGGCAATATTCACACACAATTGATGATCTATTAACCCATTTGAAAAAGTTAATAGTGATAAGTATACTTACGCATTTGATGTATCCAATGCTAACAATAGTTCTCCTTCTTTCTTCTTCTCCACTTGAATGAATTGACATAGAACTCTAACATGTTGCAAAATATCTTCATTATAAACTAAATACATCAAATAATAAAATAAATAATTAGTCAAAGAAGGAAGTATCATCACAATAAACAAGAGAAAGCAAGACAATGCATAGTTACCTTCCTTTATCCTCTTCATCCATGTCTTCAACCTATGATTATTGTCCCATACCAAAAACTTGCGCCCTCTTAAATCAGCCCACTCATCAGTCAATTCATCTTCAAACCTTTGGTTAACTTCTCTCCAGAGAGGGCCCCACTCTTCCAAATTTTGGGGAGATACATCCGCTAGCTCACCAGTGGGCCTTCCCAAAGAAACCAAAAATTTTCCCATTGTTTCCATATACGAAGCATTATCGAAAGATGAAATCAACCATGTAGCAGAACTAGATGCAAGCCTTATAGCCTCATAGGACACAAGTCTACACAAATGGATAGGAGGAGGAGAAGTAGACCTCGTTACAAAAAATGAGGCCAACACATCTGACATAAGCCCAAACTTGACATTCTCTCCAATGTGTCTATCATGCTCACTGACCTCTTTCTTTTCTTCATTAGCAACATCCTCATTCACCTCTTCATTTTCCTCATGTACAGTTTGCAAATCTAAAGACCTCCCATGTGTTGTTTCACCACACTCCCATGTCATTGCTTGCTTCATCCATGCTATCCTCAAGTGCTTCATCATCAATGAAAGGACATTTTTTCCTTGGTTTTCCACCCTTGTTATTTGGAGATTCAGAGAATGCACGGGAGGATGCTTCTTGATCAATACTTACTAGTCTATTGTATAGATCGGATCTTAACCTTGTAATTGGAGTATCTACAAAAATAATTTGAAAATAGAATATAACATTTATATGGAACTTTAAAAGAGTTGCTTAACCATTAAGAATAGAATATGTAAATTTAAAAGAGTGATTGAATGACTTACTTGGACGGCCCCTTTTGCTTTGATCTCTCCTAGCACCACCACGCCGACCTCTAGCCATGCTCAGAAGCACTAAAACAAACCACAAATCATTTTAAAAATGAAGACAACTCAACTAAATCACATGTTTTATTAATTAATCTCCACCAAAATATGACCATTTGACGCAGACAACACACTTTAATATCATTTGTTATTTAGTTTTAATAAATGTATTAAATTTTCTTAATCATTTGAACCTCCTGACCACATTTTCACCCCCGCACCCCCAAAAGGGGGATACTCCCAACCCCTTGTTCCTGTCTGCGTTGACACAGACAATGCTGAGTGTTTGACAATTCCCAATCCAAAAAAATCAAATCGTGTCACACTTATTTCTTTAGGATGATTTGCGTACGATTTAAAAATGGTTTAATTTTTCATGCCTTGGACTCGCGCGGTTTACACCCACTCTATATGGAGGGGGGGTGTAGGGGGGCATCAGCCACCCCTACTACTGTCGCCGGGGGGTTTAAGGGGTGGTTTAGGGAGGAGCAATGGTTTAAGGATGAGGGGCTGAGAGGGGAGTGGTTTAGGGAGCAGGGACTGAGAGGGGAGTGGTTTAAGGAGGAGGGGCTGAGAGAGGGGCGGTTGTGCACTATCTGCCCCATTTCATAAGGTACCCCGCCCCCCCACCAGGTCGTCTACGTTGACGCAGACAGCAAGCGGGTACTAAGGGTTCCCCCTCCTTGCCTTCTCCCTCTCCTCCTCCTCCCTCCAAAGGGGGCTGCGCCCAACTCCCGAGAGTTGTTTGCATTGACGCAGACAGCCCCGGGTGTCCCAAAGGTCTCCTCCTCTCCCATTTTTTCAGTTTACCGTCTCCTTCTCTACCTCCCCTTTCCTTCTCTCCCCTCCCATTGTTGTCCTCTCATTGTCTACCTACTCTTCCATTTCTTTCAGCCATAGAGGAAAAATGAAACTTGAAATATAGATTTTCAGTCCTCATAAGGATGGAGTGTGGAGCTTACTCGATGAGTTTGATGGAGAATGTTGATCTTGTTTGAGCTTGTTGCAGGGGCTGCTCTCCTTCTTGCTTCTTCTTTATGCCTTCCAACTTGCAATGGGAGAGAAGAATAGGGAAACAAAAGAGAAAAGGAAGAAGAAGAAGAAGAAGAAGAAGAAGAAGAAGAAGGACAAATAAGAAGATATGTTTAAACCGTTACACACAACTTTCAATGGTAAGCGGTACGTGCATATTGAACATCCATCATGAGAGAATGTTTCTCTCGAACACCAAAAAATTATTTACTAAAAAATGTAAATGATGACGGTGCCTGACATCTGACAAAATAAAACGTGCTTATAAAAATATGTGCTACAACACGACATGATTTTCGAAAAGACATGATTTATTTTTTAAAAGACATGTTTTTTTTTTAAATGTATTTAACTAAATATTGTGATTTTTCAAGATGTAGACTTTTTTTAATGATTTGGTTCATTAATGGACTGATTCGCAACTTCAACCCAGTCACTAAGAACTTGCCCATGGAGTAAGAGCTCATTTAATCCATATTTGGTGGGGGTAACGGACTATTATTTCTACGTTCAAAGAAATTGATAAACAATAGGCATGCTATTAGATATAATATTTCGCCTTCATAGCTCCATTGTTTGCTGAGTTTCAAACCGGCTTTTGTGAGAGACAATGGTAGAAGTTACTCTTCAATGGCCAATTGGCTCCGAATCACTGGAATGTGTTATGGAAAGATTCTTGTGAGCTCTTATTTTCTTCAATCACTTCTACCCCCTGATCGGAAGCTGGTAGGTTTGTATGCTATTTTCCAACTTGATGCTTACAGTGAAGAGATCGTGGTTCATGGCCAACCGGATATCAATGGTGCGGAGCAATTTTTTCTCGATTCTTCTCTTTCATGTCAGTATAAAACAGTACATTGTGATACCACTTTCACCATGAACCAAGATGAAGGACTACACATTGTAGAAAATAGCAAACAAGCTCATTCACTTTCAGGACCTGTTGAGGACATTACATCCGATTCCTTCGCAGAGACATCATCTCAAACTTCTTCGCCACTTATAACAAATGCTTTTTGTGCACCCGTCTCAACTCTGACTATTGACTTAGAGTCGGATGATGGACTTGATAGTCCTCATTCATTTCCACAAATAAAGAAAGAGATTTTACCTTGGATTGCTAATAGCCCAAGAGGAAAGAAGTTGAAGGCTTTATTGCAGATGAGTGAAGGCCCTTTTTTTGTTAGTGAGATTCCAAGAGAGTACAATGGTTCTGTTGCTTTTGTTCTTCTGCCGACATATGGCACATCTTCAAACATGGATGGGATGCAGCAACAATATGATGGTCATGCCTGGACAAGACCCCATCCAACTAATATCTTCCCTGATGCTACTTCGAGAATTAGCCATTGCCTTGGAGACTTACAATGTCATTGAGTCAATTGTCCTTACTATGAGAGCAACAATCAACATAATAAAATGTATTTTCATGGTTACCTCAATAGCACAGTGAGCAAGGGGCTACTTGCAAGTGAAGAAAAACATTCAATCACATGTCACTATTGTAGTAAAGTTGTCACTTGTTATGCAACTTGTGATTGCAAAGTTTATTACATTTTGCCAAAGGACATAAGCATGGAGAGATTGATGCTTCATGTAGGCACTCACACACACAATGTGCAACCAGGGACTTCAATGGCTGCAATTAAAAAAATTAGATCTCTAGTTCACTCAGTTTTGCAAGTGAATCGACACTATGGTGCTAGGAAGATTCAAATGATTGTAGCAAAACAAATTATCACTGAATCTTTGACAACTAATGGTTCAATGGTGGAGGGAGAACAAGAGCTTACAAACTTTTTGGAGGAGTTGATGCCATTGGTTCAAAATCAAAGGTCAGTTTCAGTTATTCAATTCTACAAACTATGGTTTGTAGCATTGTTATTAGTTTAACAAACTTTCGTTTGTTGAGGTTGCAGGTTCAATAGTATCGTGACATGCCATAAAAAAAAAGAAACATGTGTTGTTGGAGATGGCTTTGATAACATTTTGGAGTTGAAAAAAATATGCATGTTTCCTTTTTTTCATGGCAGTAGATTTCCAGGGCAAGGAGGGGTGGGTGAAAAAAGTTACATTTTCAAGATGTCTACTAAAAGACCCGGCTCTGGAGTGGAATTGGTTAATGAAATGCGACGCTTAGGAAATGGAGACCTTTGCAAGTCTTGGGTTCACTTTGACTTTACACACAGAATAGATGACTGGGCAACAATGTCTTTTTCTGTGTACGATCCATGGTTTGTTCGGGAACCTTACTTGTTATCAATTTTCGTTGACATATTCTAGTTGCTAATCACTGTATTTATTATTGCAGCTTGAAGGGGATCATGGTGATTGCTATTTGTGATACAAAGGAAGAGGATACAGAAACACAAATTCTTTTTTGGAATTGCCTTAATAATGTGATGCTCGAGTGTGGACACTCTCCTGCAGACTTTGCAGGTTTTATGGCGGATGAAGCCGGTGCAAATTGGATGGCGATCCGCACTGTTTTCAATGCAGGACCTGACAATGTTTTGGGAGGAAGAGAGAAATCATATTTGTTTCACTGGGAAAAAATCTTACAAAAGCACACAACAAAATACGTGCCTTCAAACCTTCGGAAGCATCACTTGAATTTATGTGAGAGGTGGCGCCTTTCAAAATCCATTGAAGAGGGCAAGAGGAATGCCACAGCTATACAAAATTGGTGGCAGCAAGTAGGACTACCTCGAGATAGTACCGTACCACTGAAGAGATGGATCAAATGGTGGGAGGTTACATACACATGTACTAATATCATTGGGGTGGGAATACCCAAGTATGAGAACAAAATAGACATGTAAGAGGAATTGCTAAGTTTTTTATTGGGTTGCAGGCTTCCTTGAGTCCTTGGGAGAGGGCTTGTATTCCAAACACAAATCTTTCTGAGAGCGTGCATGCAAGTTGGTTGGAAGGGGAGGATGGAAAGAAGAAAATTGGTTTGTATGATGCATGCATCACTGACTTGATCAACTCATATATTCAATGTTCAAGGCAGCTGGCCTTCACAACTGGAAGATACTCTGGAAGTGGTCCCGACATGGATGCTCTTATTAATAGGGTGGTTGCAAGAAATACCCCTTCACCTGCATTCATAGCTCGAACAGTTAAAGGAGCTGTTCTTGGCACCCCCATGTACGGAGAGCCTTTCATTTCTGGAAACAAAGAAACAGTTCAAAGGAAAAGAAGAACTCTAGATGGTTGTAGCTCTCATAAACCTGGCTATGTAATGGAGTGAAGGGATAGAAAACAAAAAGGATGACCACACAAGATAAATTTTCAAAATAGAAATGACCAACCTACAGAAGTGGGCTTGGACCATGAGGTGCATGCAGTGCCGATTGAAATGGATCTCCCAACTAATATTGTCTCAGAGGAGGAAATGCATAGAAGTTTGTGGGCCATCCGGAGAATGCCTGTTCATTGCAAATGAAAATGTTTTGGTATTATAAATAGAAAGAAGTGCTGCAACGTGATAGAAAGTAGATCACCTAGGTTACTATGCCCTTCATTTTGGTCAAAGAGGGAATTTCAAGGTAAGCCTATTGCACAATGGTTCTCGTTTTGCAGTCATGATGTGGAGCATACATGGGATGTTGATAAACAAGTTAAGCATGTGCCCTTGCGACCAAGGATTTGGTCTATTGACAAGGGCACCAATGCTTCTGCAGAGGAGATTTCAATTCTTATAAAAGGAGGTTTTGTATTCAAGCATGATGGCATTCCACCTACCCCCAAAAATACTACGACCCATGGGACAGAACCACTTACCTCTTCAAGTGGCAAGAGAAGAAAAAAATGGAGACATGGTATTTCTAAGGATGCAGAAAGAAAAATTGCATTGGCTGAGGCATTGGATGTAGTTTTCATGGAAGAGAAAGTAGTGGTGGCAAATGAGAAAGTCATATTTTATGTTATGTTAGAGCATTTGTATGAGGTGCATGTCAATCCCAAGCCCTTCTGCACGTGTCCTGACTTTCAAAAGAGAGAGTTGGAAAGTAAACCCTTCCTAGCCTGCAAGCACATGTATTATGTCTACATTCGTGTGCTTGGGATGGACAAAAATCAACATATGATGATGCATCAACCTTCCCTTAAGCAAACTGATTTAAATTTTATGCTTGCCCTTTCACGACGCATAAAATGCAAATCAAAGACTTGAGAGTTTTATGTTGGCTATTGTTCAATGAGATGGGGACCGTGCAGTACTGAATGAAAGATTTAAAGGGCATATGAAGAAGTGGAGGTGGACGTTCATTTTGGATACATGATGTGAAGGGACCACATATTTGGTATTTTTCTTTTTGAGTATAATGAAAACTCTAGTAAAAGTAGACATTATTAATCATGGACCAGTTATCCATTTGTGGACATGATTGGACAAGGATCTCAAAGTGGAATTATTGATCATGCTTTTTTGATTCATTGAGGGGGCCATCTATTTATAGGTTAGGGATCTCTTTATAAACTATGCTTATTTAGTATGCAAAGTAATTTCATTTTTCCTGATTTGATGCTCCAACTTCATTTTTGTTGAGCGGATTTTTTTTCAAGGTAATCTAGATCTTGCTCCTCTTCTCCTATTATGAAAAGTATGCAAGTTTATTGTTTGCCTTTTGCTATGATGAATACATCCATAAAGCTTGGTATTCACTGAGGGAGGTACCTATTTGTAGGTAATGGATCTCATTATAAATCATGCTTATTTTGTGTGCAAAGAAATTTTATTTTTCTTAATTTTAATACTCCAAGTTCATTTTTGCTAGTTGTGACAATTTTTTTCTCAAGGTAATCTCAATTTTGTTTCATAAAGCTTGTTGATCACTTCGTTTTAATTCCCCTCAGAGGATTGTCTATTTATATGTGAAATATCTCTTTATAAATCATTCTTGTTTTGTGTGCAAAGCATTTTCATTTTTCCTGGTATTGATGTTCCAAGTTCGTTTTTGTTGATTGTATACTTTTTTCTTAAGGTAATCTTGATCTTTGACCTTTACTCCTATTATGGAAAGCATGGTTACATAGAATCTAATCATGTATCATCTACTCTAGTCACATTTCTAATATATATTATGGTTGCTTCTCCTTCCCATGTTACACCTTCTCAATTGTTTGCTTCCCCTTATCACGTTATCAAGGTGTTTTTTTATCTAAACCATGTTCTAATTTCTAATTTTCATTTGTTAATTGGGTATTTTTTATCGAAACCATGTTTCATCTAACCTTTGATTGGCAAGTCTGCTATTGATATAAACCATGGCCAAGTTTGATGTTGAACCAAACCATGATATGGTTGCTTCCCGTCCTTATGCAACAACTCTACTCTTTGCTTCTCTTTTGCATATTGCTCTTCCTTCCACTTTCCATAGTCAATTATACTAATTTTTATTTTTAGCACAAGGTTTTCTTTAAATTCTACATGAGTCAAATCATGCCTAAACCTACGCAGGAGGAGCTAGACATGAGAAAGACCTTCAGAACCGCAAATGGTAAACTAGATTCGTTGTCAAAAGCTACAAACTATGATGAGAAGTGGTCAATAAATGATGCAACCTTTGCCATTGGAAAGGTTGAAAAAATACTTGTTGGCCAAATTTTTCAACAAGAGGATGAAAATGATATATCCCTTGTAGATATGTTAGAGTTAAAGCTCCCTACAACCATTGCATATATGAGAAGCTTTGGAGTGATTAGTAAAAAAAAATGAGGAAGATAGTGACATTTGTTGCTATCAAGTCCACATATCGATACTATATAATAGTTATATATAAGTGGCTTTCATAATTTGCCTAAATAGTTGCAAGAGAAATAATTATATTTTCCTATATTGAGTACTTTTTGAGTTTTGTTTAGATTGACTAATAATTTTAGAGATTAGTCTGATTGATAAGGGTACTTTTTGAGATGTGTGGTAGAAACCCAATTTTGTTCATTTTTCTCTCTTCGGTATATTTTGAGAGTTTGAAAAAATGGTCCCTTTAATAGCTTGTTTAATACAAATTTTCAATATGGGTAACAAGATTATCCCTCATAAAGTTACAAATTTTGTGAAAAAACTCCAAGTTTTGCCAAATACATTGAAAAACTCCAAGTTTTGGAAAATTTTGTGAACAGAAAAGGGATACCAACATAATACATCTCTTTGAAGAAGCATTTCATCTCATTACACTTTTTGAAGTACATCCTTATACACAATGTTTGTAGTGACTTTTATATCATCTACACTTTTCTCTAGTAAGACATTCACACCACATGATAATTTCACCCTTGAAAGTGCTATATACAATTGGCCATGAGTAAATACTTGTGTTTTCAAGTAAAGGCCAACAACAGTCAAAGTTTGGCCCTAAGACTTATTGAGTATCATAGCAAATGCTAGCCAAATAGGAAACTACATTCATTTCATTGTAATAAATGGAAAATGCAAATTTCTAGGAATGAATGTGATCCTAGGAATAAAAACCCTCTTGCCTATGTTTGTCCTTGTTATTATTTTTGCATCTATCAACTTTCTGTTAAAAGCCTTGCATATCAATCTCGTGCCATTACACAACCCCTTTTTTGGATTCAATTTTCTAAGGATAATTATAGGTACAAAATTTTCAATAATAAAATATGAGGAGGGAATCCACCTCCCAAATTCAAGGTATTCAAGTGCTCTACAAAGTATAAAAATGATTTATCATTTGTCTCAACAACTAAATCTACATTGTAATACTATGTAACTTCTCCTAGCATTAATTGCAATGCATGGTGATTTAAAGTGGAAACCTTTCAATTATGTGATGCAAGAGTCATGGTGAACACTTGGTGGCATACACTATTAACCGATGCTTCAATGGATTGCGTCTTCAATACCATGATAGATGGAATCTCCAACTTATCACAATCATTTGGATAGGAAAAAACATAGAAAATGTAGGATTATATTGATCGGGTATGCTAGTAGAAAGGATGAACATTCAAGAGCAGGCCATGATTAGGGGTTTTGGATGAGAATCTATAGGTTTTGGAGGCTGAAAGAAACCTACAATTAGCAGCAACATCTGCATCGCCATCAAACATGCCATGCATGATTTTATTGCTGAAAAGTGATATATATGGTTTGGTAAATTAGAATCTTTCTTTCTACCAAGTGATACTATTGTACGCATATCAAGGACACACTTTGGGCGAATGAGTAAAGTAGGGGGTTGCAAGTCTTGGCATGTGTGCAGTCGGTTTGTGCTTTATGGTGTTGCTATCAATGGCAGCATGTCTCATACAGACCAATTTATTGAATCCCAAAAAAGTTTAAGCACACTTGTTGGGACACAAGGCTTGGAGCTCTAACTCTATAGGAATAGCTACCTCTTATGATATTAGGAAATGCAATGGTGGAGCAATCATTGTTAACATAGGTGCAGGTGAAGAAACAATGGTGGCAAGAAGAGACAAGGGATCCTTTTCAATGTTTTTTTCTTGATTTAGCAACAAAATCATTAAAGGGAATAAAGGGAGTCTTGTATTAGGAAGGCTTTGTGGGATAGATTGTAGTAGAAGGAAAGACTACTAGCATGAGATGTTAAAAGTGGAAGAAGGTCATCTCATCATCTTGAAAGGAGATATCATGAAGGGAGGGCACAACCTATTTGAAAGGGTAGCCTATGATGACTAAAAGGGGGAGAGCCATCTAATAGATAGAATGGGGACAAGCCATGGAAATATATGTTGTTTTTTTGGATTCTCTAGGAATATAAAAAACTCTACAAGTAGTTGTTGGATCATTCTTGTGTGCAAAAAAAATTAAGGATGTTGTTAGGAAGAAAAAATCAAAATTGAATCAAGCTAGGTAATCAAATCTAGCTATTAAAGCTCTATTACAAACCAACATCCATGTTATGCAATCACATATGAAGGCTCTCTCTTCTATGTTGGACTTCAATGAAGCTAATGTTTCTTAACATGTTTGAGATGAGCTCTTGTCATTATGTCAATAGTTCAAGGAAAATACAGGAAGTCAATTTGCAAAAGGCTTGAGTTGTAGAAAAACAAAAAGTTTTGCAATGTATATGCATGACCTGTCCTTGGTTATAGCTCAAGCTAGCAATACTAGTATGGAAGGAATGAACAAATCTAGAAGCATGAGAGCTAGAACTTGTAGCAAATTTTGAGATTATGAGAAGTTGACATATATCAACTCAGCAAGAATAGCAAGAGCCCTATTTTTAAGGGAGTTGTAAATGGCAGCTCCAACTTGGATCAAGAAGTGAGATGTTTGCGTTAGATTTGTGGGGGGTCTGCAGCAAAGTTGGGCTACTTAAGGTTAGAGATCTACAGAAGGAAAAAACAAGACCTACTTAAAAATGTAAAAGTGAGTAGAAAAGAAGCCAAAGAACAATTGCAAACTTTGAGATATTGTAGACATGATCAAGGGTCATTATTTACAAGATACCATGAACTGCAACAGCAGTAGTAAACTTGGACCCATAAAAATAGCCAATGTAGCCTCATTGTTTGTTAATAGGGTTCATTCTCTAGTTGAAAAATATTGAAGGAGATTGGGACTCCAAAAGCACTCTCTCTACCAAGGAAAGCTGCCATAGATCCCATATGATAGGTTACACAAAACAACTTGGTGTCTACAACAAATTCAACAAGAAAGGAAGTCCTAAATAAATAAAGTCTCAGAGGGGTAAACTTGAAGGAGCGGAGTAAAGAAGAAGACTTGATAGAAATCCACGCCAGGGGAGCTTTCAAGAGCACTAAAGCTAGATTATGAGGAATACGCTCAAGGGAGGGGGGTCACCTTATAGAAACAATCTATATAGCATGTATTCAAAGGATAATTTAAAAACCCCTTCTTAAAATTTTTGCATCATTTTATATACCCATTCTGTGAATTTTGAAGGCAAAGTTATATCCCTTCTATAAATCTAAATTTCAAAGAGAAAGTGCATTTTCATAGCCCCTTCTGTAAAAATTCAAATTAAAACATCGTCAATCAAATTTTAGAGTGGAAAGTTGTACTTAGATTTTCCATTGATCCTTCATAGCTTTGGAGACATGGAATGCTTGTTGTTCTCTTTATTGGGTTTTACTCATGCTTATGCTCACATAGGATTGTTGATGTGATCAGCAGTAGGACACTCGAGCATTTTTTACTCTCCCTAAGAGAGGTTTTTTTTCCCTAGTCTATCACTCTTTATTTGTGTATTTATGTTACACAATTCAATCACTTATCACGCATCACATACTTTCATGTGTGAACAAACCTTAAGGCACTTACACAACCCTAAATTCTAAGGGTTGTACTTTTGTACCTTCACTTACACACTTTGAATCTAATTAAGTGTCGAGCTGTGTCTACACTCTCACTCTCTCTATTGTCCAGACTATGTGTGCTAAATTGATAGATGCCACCTCCAATTTAACACTTGGTATCAGAGCATAAGGTTTGATTAGGTAGCTCCCACATCAACTACAATAGCAGCCATAGCCCATTCAAATGCCTTCAAGCTAAGCTCGCCAGATAGTTGGCCAGCTACTTTACAACACCTACACTAGTCCCTTGTCCAAATCTAATATCGCCCCTAAAACTATGCATGTGGTAGTGCAGCCACAATGCTACCCTATACAATTGCCTTCAAGCTAAGCTCGCCAGATAGTTGGCCAGCTACTTTACAACACCTACACTAGTCCCTTGTCCAAATCTAATATCGCCCCTAAAACTATGCATGTGGTAGTGCAACCACAATGCTGCCCTATACAATTGCCTATCATCATCCCTAGCAATAGCTCCAGTAGTCCTTGATAGCTCCTTCTCTTCTCATGGCCAACTATACTAGCTATTGCTAGCTCTACTAGGCCTACAATCTGGTTTTGAACTGCTTGCCTGATCTGCTTGGGCACCAATAACTCTGCCACCATCCCAAGTAGTTCCACCTACATTTCCAACAACCACAACTCAATATGGTCTTGTTTTTAGCTATCACAAGTATATTATTCATTTTATTTGAAAAATCACAGCTACAATAAGAAGCTTCTACAAGGAAAAGTCTATTTCTTCTATAATAAGTGTCTTCGTGCAAAAAGTGCAAAAATATATTGAAGTTTGGGTCAAAAAATTTGGTGCTTTTGCATGTTTGGCAGACATTGTATATATACTAAAGTTTCAGTTTGAAATTGACTAAAATTGTGCACATTGGATGGTCAAATTTTGAGGATTTTGTGTTTTCAATGGTATTGAGCATTATTCTTTCATTGGATATCATGCTACAGCTGCTAAAATCTGTAAATATTTTAGCATATTGAGATAGTAGTAGTCAAGTGTGACATAGTTTAGTTAATTATAGCTTGGTATTTGCTACACTTTTTGGAAAATTGTATATTTCTAGGTTAAGCCAACTTTGGTTATTGCTCTTGCGTATTTTGGAAGAGTGACATTTATCATGGCCAATCAAGGGTAGAGTGATGTCTTCACTAGCATATCTAAAGAGGATAGATTAGATGGAAATAACTATTCTCTATGGTCCATGATGAAGAATGTACTTATTGAAAAAAATCTTTGGAATTATATCTATGCAGAAGAAGTCATCCTAGAGATATGGCTCCTGCTACTCCTCCACAAGGAGGTCATGGACAAAGGGAATCAGCCACCACCATCCCAAAGAACAACTACACAAAAGACTTGAGACACAAGGGATGCCCGAGCATTGTCACTTACTACATTGGCAGTTTAGTAGTCTATAATCTCACATATTTTGTTTGCAACTACTTCACAAGTAGCATGGCTTATACTTGAGCTTGCGTTTGTAGGAAAAAATGATACTTGCATTTCTTTCTTTAAAAATGATCTTGAAAATGTGAAGATAGAAGAAGGTGATGCCATGCAAAATCATCTTAATAAAATTTAGGACTTGCGCAAGCAGTTAATGAATGTAGATGAGTATTATTATGATGCTCAGATGATCCCTACTACTTTGAATTCTTTTCCACCTTCTTAATTGGCCTTTCACATGGTATTGAATCTCACAATGTGAATTTCTCTACAACCACTTACCTTCCTTCAATTGGTTAGTTTGTTGCTACAAGAAGCACAAACAAAGAAGAATAGTGGGGTGTATGTTATAGCCTCTGATCAAGCTTTTATGATAAGACAAAACAAGGGTAGTTAGTGTAGGAATGCTCCGCAAAGATTTGAAAGTTCAGGAACTTCACAAAATAACAAGTAGGGGGCATAAGAGCCAAGAAGAGCAAGTATCATTATTGTAAAAAACCAGATCATTACATTATAAAATGCAAGAAACCCATTGCCAAGGAGGAGAAAAAGAAGGAATTAGGAATGTCTATTTCAAATGCACATTCTATTACTACTGTTACAGAGTCTCCATCATTTGTTGTTGACCATGACTATTGTTTTGACATTTGCAATTATGATTCTTCTTGGGTAGATAAAAATTTTAGCTCTATAAAGGATGCCATCACTTGATTTTTTGACAGTGGTGCTTCTAAGCATATTACATCCCATAGGGATTTATTTACCTCTATCGTTGCAACTCCTATTGGCAAATCAATGCAATGTGCCAACAATGTGTCTTATCCTGTTAGAGGTATTGGAGAGATTGTCTTGAAAGCCATTGATGGCTCTACTCTTTGTTTGCAAGATGCATTATGTGTGCTATGAATAAATAAAAATTTGATATCCATTTCTTCTTTAGCAAAGTGTGGAATGCAAGTCACATTTGATGATGATAAATGCTTGGTCAAGAATAAGGAATTCTTAACTTTGGTACTTAAACTAGCACATTATTTCATGGAGTTTATGAGTTAGATGCCATTTGATTGATCAATCATTACATTTGGCATCTTCTATTACTCTTGCTATGTCACAAGCAGAGTTGTGGCATGCTCATATGGGGCATGTCAACTATGGCAGTTTTATGGTTATTAGCTTACTCAGATGTTGCAAGGCTTACCTCTCTTCAAGAGACCTCTTGAGCACATTTGTGAGGGATGCTTTTTGGAAAAAATGCATCAATTTTCTTTTCCTTGTGATATTGCTTTTAGATCTATGACTAGATTGCAAATTTTGCATTCAAATGTATGTGGACCCATGCAAATAAAGACATTGGGTGGATATTATTATTTCAGCACCTTCATTTGCTTAATTTACTCATTTTTTCTAGGTCTATTCATTAGTTAAAAAAATTCACAAGAGTATGATGCATTTTTTGCTTTTACTACACTTGTGGAAAATCAATCTAGCTATCAAATTAAGACTCTTCATTTCAACTGAGGGGAAAGGGGAGGTGGAAGAGGGAGTACATATCTTCCTTTTTAAATATTTTTTGGAAGGAAAAAGGCATTGCACATCAGTATACTACTACATATACTCCTTAACAAAATGGGGTTGCAAAAAGGAAGAATATGTCACTCATGGAGAAGGCTAGATGTATGTTGAAAGCTAAAAAAATTCCACTGGGTTTTGGATGGAAGCAGTTATATGTACTTGTCACATTTTGAATAGGTGCCCTACTAAGGCATTGAAAATTATAATGCATTTTAAGGCTTGGAACAATTATAAACCTTTAGTTGGTCACTTCCGTACTTTTGGGTGTCTTGCATATGCTCACATTCCCAAAGTATTGATAAAGAAGTTGGACAATAAGACTGTCAAGTGCATATTTGTGGGGTACAACAATGAAAGCAAAGGCTATAGATTGTAGGATCTTGTTTCCAAGAAATTTCTTGTCAGTAGACATGTGATTTTTGATGAAAATTTAGAATTATCTCTTGTTGGTTATGACACATATCAAGCAATAGGGATGATGTGTTTGAAGGGATGATACCTATTTCTTTTGGTGATACAACTCGAGCTTCATTAAGTGAACAAAATGTTTAGCCAACTGCTCCATTATATAATGTAGGAATTCAACCTATGGTTGATCTAAATATTCAATAAGATGTTGAACTTTAGGTTCATCGAGAGCATATACATAATCAGGAGGCTAGATAAATGCCTAGATGGTACTTACAAACTCTACAAGATAGTCATTTGGATGCTCCTCTTGCTAATCATACTCGAAGACAATGATGTCTACATAATCATGCTAGCACTATGTAGTTTGCTATGGCAACAAATACACTTGATGATGATGAGCCTAATTCTTTTAAGGATGCATAATAAAGTGTGCGTTGGATGGCAACAATGCAAGCTGAATTTAATTCTATCTGAAGAATCAAACATAGGATTTAGTTACATTGCCCATTGGAAAGAAGGTCATTGGTACTAAATGGGTCTATAAGCTAAAATGAAGAGAAAATGGATCCATTGATAAGTACAAGGCCATGCTAGTGAAAAAAGGCTATGCGCAAAAGAAAGGTATTGATTATGAGGAGACATTTGCTCCTACATCCCCTATGATTACTATCAGGTACATGCTTGCATTATCTGCCCATTATGGACGGATTGTACACAAGCTTAACATTAAAACTGCATTTTTACATGGGAAACTTCACGAATAAGTGTATGTTTGAAGCCCATGGGTTTTGCAGTTGAAGGATCCGAACAATTGGTATACAAGCTGAAAAAGGCTTTGTATGGTTTGAAGCAAGCTCCATGAGCTTGATATGCCAAACTTGATGCCTTCTTACTCAATCAAGGGTTCATTAACAATGCATCAAAGTCTACTCTTCATGTATGCAAAGAGGGGGGATCCTTGCTAATCATTTGTCTTTATGTGGATGATCTTCTACTCACAAGGACACATGCTGATCAGATTTCAACATTTAAGAAAAAATTACAGCAAACCTTTGAAATGTATTACTTGGGGCCTTTGCATTACTATTTGGGCATTCAGTCTATTCATGATAATAGAGGCATTGGATTATCATATTCTAGATATATTGGTACACTCCTTAAGAGATTTGGCTTCCAGCATTGCAAGCTAGTAAGTACACCAATGGAGACCAAACTTAAGTTTTCTTTGCATGATGACAGTGACATGTTTGGCATTCATAGATATGCTCCAGCAATTGGATATCTCATTTATTTATGCAACACAAGGACAAATATTCAATTTTTAGTTTGAAGCCTAAGTCAATACATGCACAATCCACACATGTCACATTGCCAGTAAGCTATGAAGCATATTTTTCCTTACTTGCAAATCACTGGGGCTCTTGAATTGTTTTATGCCAAGGGGGGCCACTGCAATTACTTGCTTACAATGATTCCGATTGGGCTAGAGATTTTGATTCTTGTCACACTACAAGTGAAAATTATTTCTTTCTTGGCTCTTCTTGCATTTATTGGCTTAGCAAGAAACAATCCACTATTGCCACATCATCTTGTGAAGCTAAATACAAGGCAACATTCACTGCTACAGTTGAATGCGTATGGTTGAGACATTTGTTGGCTAATCTTGATGTATCTATCATAGAGCCTACTCCTTTGTTTACTAAGAGTCAGAGTGCCATTGTAGTGGTATGGAATGAATTATTTCATGCATGCACAAAACACATAGATATACATTATCACTTTGTCAGAGAGAGGCTACAGGTAGGGAATATCAACCTTGTCTATTTTCCTACCAACAAAAATGTGGAAAACATCTTCAACAAAGCTCTTCCTCGTAAAAAATTTGAATTACAATTCTTTAAATTTGATCTTCTTTGGTGGATGATGCTCGTATGCTAATCACTTTTCACTCTAGGGGTTTTTTTTGTTTTACCCACACCTACGCTCACATAGGAATGTCAATGATTAGTAGTAGGATAGTGGGGCACTTTTTACTCTTTATAAGAGGGGGTTTTGCCCCAGTAATATTACTCTTATGTGTGAAAAAACCTTAAGGAACTCACACAACCCTAAAGTCTAAGGGTTGTACTTTTTTACATTCACTTACACACTTTGAATCTAATGAAGTGTTGAGTTGTGTCTACACTCTCACTCTCTCTATTGTCCACACTATGTGTGCTGAGCTGATAGTGTTGTCATCTCTAGTTTAATAGCCTTGTAGTTTCATCCTACTTGGAGACTTGTTCTTCTATTAGCATGGAGCTTTCCCAGTCCAAGTGGATCTTGAATCATCACTCAATGCTACCACAAGAGTTACTTCTATAGTAAGGTAAGGCAAGGCAAGGAGCTGCTTAGATAGAGGGCAAGCAAGTTGATGCTGAGTTGATTGTTTTGAGTGTGGCTAGAAGTTGGAACCTGAGAGGAGATGGTTGATATGGCCTCCTCTTCTCTCAAAAATTTTGTATCCTACTATGTATGATTAGGTTTTCCTTTAATTCCTCTTCCATATGCAGTAATCTTGTGGCACAACTAGCTTGCTTCTTCTTTTGAACCAATTCACGTTTATACTTTCAAATAAATTTTATACCCTTCATCTTCTTAAATATGATATCTATCATGTAATTACCTATCTACCAATGCTATTTTAGCAACCAATTTATGATTATTTAATGGAAACTAGTTTGTCCAAATTTGTAGGTTAGTCTACATGTAAATTAAAACAAAAGGCATTCATACCAATGGCGGCCTAACAGAGCCCAATAGGTGCAACAACATTGAGGAACTATATCTTATTAATCAACCAACAAGAAAGCTTGATAGAAATTATGAAAATACAAGAAGTAGGCATGAAATAACAATACAATATCTACAGTAGAAAATCTAAGAAGGGACAAGAATAATAAGATTTTATTTCTTGGCAATAACTATAGACCTAGAATAGTAGGCAATAATATTCACAGGAACAAGTCTATTTGCTACAATGGTAGTAAGACTCATAGATGCAATATTTTATATCAATATAACATCTCCAAATTGCAATAATTTAAAGCATATATATTTGAAGGTGGTAGCACAAATTATAACTGAGACGATCTCTGGTAAATTTGACATGATGCACAAGGATGTTAAACTAATTTATGCTTGAATACTTGTTTTGAAGCATTGTTATAGCAAGGATGTAAAAAGGATACTCATTGTTTTTTTTTTAGATGACTCATCTTTATTGAAGTAAGAGAATATTATCTATCATCTCCTTGTACATTCTTACACAAAAAGATTGAGTTTTTGTCTTGATCTAAAGTCATCACTCTAAATACATGCTCTCCATGACAAGAGATTGAATATGTATCCCAAGGAGTTGGATTGCAGGATTTAGGTTTGATCCATTATGGATAGAGGTAGTTATAGTTAGCTTATACATTTTCCAAGATATCTATAGCATAATTCATAATCATGATTGTTTCATATTTGATGAGATTGTGATGATTCCAACATTCCCACTTGTTCACATATAGCACCTCGAGAATTGTCAGTTGCATCTCATATAGTAGTAGGCCATAGCTTCAACATCAAGAAGTTCTTAAAGATACTTTATTCCCACAACTGGCACTAAAAATGATAATAGCTCTAAACTAGGGTTGGAAGCTAGAAAGTAAAATGCAAATGCAGATTTCCTAGAGGATGGTTATCAATACACAATTTGATGTCACCAGCATGCAAAAGTGTTGAAAATCAGAGAAGGGTTGAGGCAACATAGAGTAGCAGTGTGCTACCTCCTCTCGTTTCTCATTATTCCATAGTCACACAAAACTAAAGTGAATACAACACTTAGGTCTAGCTAACCATCTACATTAGTTGTAATTAAACCTAGAGTCATCGACTTATTCAATGTCCGCATACGGAGACAGTTGGACAATAGCTAAGTGTCAGGTACACACTAACCAAAGATGAAAGAGCTTGAAGTCTTAACACTCCCCCTCAAGCTCAAGATAGCATCCATACACCAAGTAGCTGTCAAAAAACACTAAAACTTATCTTTACCCAAAGACTTGGTAAAGATATATGCAACATGTTCATCCATCTTCACATGCATAAGATCTACTCTACCTACAAGAACCATCTCTTTGATAAAATGGTAGTGTACCTCAATGTGTTTAGTTCTAGCATGGTATACTGGATTTGTACCTCTGCCTGCAAGAACCATCTCTTTGATAAAATGGTAGTGTACCTCAATGTGTTTAGTTCTAGCATGGTATATTGGATTTATTGCCAGAAGTACACTACTGAGATTGTCACAAAATAAATTCACTGGAGCATCTACCTGTATGTTCAAATCGGTCATAAGCTTGAGTAGCCATGCAATCTCACATGCTCCCAAAGCAGCACCCATGTGCTCTACCTCACTACTAGACAATGCAACCATTGGTTGCTTCTTGATTCTCTAGCTTATCATTCCACTTCCAAAGCCTAAAGTATAACCACTCGTAGACCTACAATCATATGAGAATCCTACCCAATCTTCATCCGTGTATCCAACCAATTTTAGGTTCTTATCTTTCTCATAGAACAGCCCATAATCTATGGTGGACTTTACATATCTCATAATCCGTCTAACAACATCCAAATGTGGCTTTCTAGGCTTCTAAATGAACTGTCTTATGAGCCCAACATCATAACTCAAATCAGGCCTACTGATGGTTGGTTAAGTAGATCAAGCTTCCAACCATTTTCCTATACATAGTCTCATCATCAATTTCAGATCCAGTGCTAATGTCCAACTTGACATTTTGATCAAGAGGTATATCAAGCGATTTACATTCAGTCATGCCATATTTCTTCGGCATTTCTATGGCATAGTGTTTATGCATTAGCCATAAACCATTTTCAATCTTGATTACCTTAATACCCAAGAAGCACTTTAGCTCACCTAAGTCCTTCATATCAAATTCATATTTCAACATTCTCATAACATTATGTATCCCAAAGTCATCATCACTTGTGATTATCAAATCATCCAAATAAATAACCAGCACTATCAAGTCTTTTTAGTGAACATACTATGATCAGCCCTGCCAACTGTGAATCCCAAACTTTGCAAGTAATTACTGATCCTTGCATACTAGGCTCTCGAGGCCTACTTCAGCCCATACAATGCTTTTTTCAGCTTGTATACATAATGCTCAAATTCAAGATGTACATATCCCTCAGGTTGATCCATATAAACATCCTCTTCCAGGTCAGCATTGAGGAAAGCATTATTGACATCCATCTGCTGCAATTTCTAGCCTTTAGTAGAAGCCAATGCAATGATTGTTTGTATGGTTGCCATCTTGGCAACAAGGCTGAAAGTTTCTTTGTAGTCTAGTCCATACGGCTGAGCATAACCCTTAGCAACCAGCCTGGCTTTGTACCTCTCTACACTGCCATAATCTGACTTGCATTTAATCTTATAGAACCATTTGCAACCAATGGTCTTTTTTCCATCTAGCAGTGGAACAAGATCCCAAGTACTATTTTTAGCCAAGGCATTTATTTCCTCATCCATAGATGTGCACCAATTCTTATCCATCACTGCTTCAACATTCCTTAACTTCTATAACCTTCGTCATATAAGTATAATGCTTCGCAGAGTAACCACTATATGTCAATCTATCCACATGATACCTAACCCTCTACAGGTGTCTGAGCTATAGTGCATTACTCGATTCCCCTCTCTCATGAGGCAGAATGTACATGCTCTACCTAGTATCAGATGTATATATAGTCGGAATACCAAGTTCACTGTCTAGACTACCAGCTGAGTCATAGCATGAATTCATCATGCTAGGTGTCAACATACCGAATGCATCGTCAAAGACTTTTTCTTTCCCTTTTTTTCCATCACATCATGTCTCCCCCTCACCAACATAGTGGTGTCAGTGGATGGTGAGCCAAAACTATGCAATCTCCTTGTCCATGGAGATACAGAGGAAGATACATCCGTCACAAAATCAACTGTAGAAGCATGTAACACAATATTAGTGAGTTTGGGAATCTCCCAATCCCCATTTTTTGAATACTAAAAAAGTGGCACCCGAATAATATGTCCATAAGTTTCTCAAAAGCATATGATGTGACCTATCATTGGATATGGAATCTATTGAGTTATAGAGCACTCAATTTGGAGTTATAGTGTTCAAGTTATGACAAATCCAAAGATTTTACCACGTGTCCCAAACTTATGGGAAATTCCCATATTCCCCAATATGGTGTTATGTGTAGAAGACATATCAGATGGTACTACTGTAGGTGATGCATACCAAGTAGCCATCTCATCAAATATAATATCCCTGCTCACAAGTGTCTCCCATGTAGAGGGATCATAACATTTATATGCCTTCTTTTCCTATGCATAACTAATAAATACACACTTATATGCTTTTAGATCCAGCTTCTTTTGCTTCTCATTAGGAATATGAACATAAGCAGTACACCCAAATACTTTCATGTGACTAAAATCAGGTTTGTAACCATACAACCTTTGAAACGGTGTCACATCATGAATGCCTATAGTGGGAGTCATGTTCAAGATATACATGGCTGTCATAACAACCTCAACCCAATAATAGAGTGGCATATTCTTCTCATTCATCATTGCATGAGCAACTTCCATCAATACCCTATTCTTTTGTTCAGCTACTCCATTCTGTTGTGGAGTGTAGCTACATGTAAGCTGCCTACTTATGCCATTTTCAGTCAAAACTCATGTGATACATACTCCTGACCGCTGTCCAATCTCAAATAAGAGATGTGGCAATCAAATTCTTTCTCAATATGCTTCTTAAACTACTTAAAAACAACCAACAATTCATCTTTTGTTTTCAATATGTACACCCAAGTATAGCGGCTAAGGTCATCAATGAATGTCATATAGTATTTGGAACCTCCCATAGATGCATTATGGTGCATCTATAGATGCATTATGGTGCATCTATGGGCTGGCCCCCACACATCAGAGTGAATCAACTGCATTATGGGCTGGCCCCCACACATCAGAGTGAATCAACTGCAACGATCGTGTACTATGCCATACATGATTGAAAAAAGGAAACCTTGATTGCTTACCAAATTGATAAGCATTGCAAACATGTCCAATATCAGTGTATGCAAACTTGGGTAGACCTGTCACAAGTTGTTTCTTCTGCATTATTTGCAGTCGCTAAAGATTAATATGCCCCACTCTCTTATGCCATGTTCCTAAGTCTCTAATTGTGCCTGAGTCATGAGCAAACATGGCTCATTTCAACTATGATAAAGTAGCATCGAAAGTGAACATCCTACCTTGTCTATGACCACGAGCAATCAATTTGCAGCCATTACCAAACTCTTCAATGAAGGATCCATGCTTATTAAATTGAAATTGCAAATTTTGCTCAATCATCTGACCCACAAACATCAATTTTTTTGTAATAGATGGGACATGCAATACATCATGCAGATTTTTCTTTTTACCATCATGAATCACTAAAGGTACTCTGCCTTTATGCTCAATGATATACTGCGTGTCATCTCCTGTGCATACATAGGCATTCCTATCAAGCACCATGTTAGTAAACCAATCATCATGAGGCATTATATGATTCGACGCTCCTAAATCAATATACCAAACTGCAACCTCAATAGACTTCTCACCAATCCTGTCTTTCACATATGTCATGGAAAATAGTCTATCCCCAAACACATCTTCTGTATGAGTGGATGATGTATAATGTCCATTCTACTTTCCCTTTTGATTTCCCTGCTTCTTCAAGCAATCCTTGGCAATGTGACCATACTTACCATAGTAGTGACAATCCTTATCCTTGTTAGAATTGTCAGCAAAAAGGTCCTTTACAGCTACTATGAGCCTCTACCTCTAGGGCTAGATCTCCCCCTCCCTCTGAAATTTCCACCTCCTCTTGCATTTGAACCATGTTGGTTATTATTGCCATAAGACACATTCTACTAAGATCCTCTACCAGAGCCATAATCTCTACCACAACTCCCACGGCCATGTTGATTAGAATAAAAAACAGCATCCTTGCTTTTAGAGGTGCTAGAAACTGTAGCCAATCCCAATTTAACCTCCTCGTAAATGAGCAATACAACAAGCTCATTAAAATCTGGTATTTCAACCTGCATAGTATCAAATGATTTATATTCAGGCCCCAGTCATTTACTGCTACTGCAACCATGTCTGCATCCTCCACCTATGTGCCAATGGATGCTAACTAGTCCACAATGGTCTTGATTTCAGTGGCATAGTCCTGAATAGACCTACCCTTTCTATCCATTTTATTGAATTTTTGTTTCAACCATATCTTTTTGGCACTTGTGGTTGTGCCATAATACCTGATCAAAATGTTTCATGCATATGCTGGTGACTTGGAGTTCATTATCTACATCACCATAGCACCTAAGATCCATAGTGATAGCCAATGTAAAACCTTGCATGCTCTTTCCATCCAAGCTTAGTGTGTTTGTCTCTAATCAGCTATAGGATTCCTCTCTAAGAGCTTGGGTTCAGCTTCACAACACCCATTACCAAATCCAAATATCCTTTTCCTATCAGGAAGTTCTCCATGCAAAACTTCCATATGGCATAGTTACTGTTGTCAAGCTTTTCCCCCACTATCTGGATGTTGTCAATTCTGTTTGCATTTTCCATATTGCAAACACTTCTTGACTACCTACAAACCTATCCTTCTTAATTGATCGCGTTCAGCCTTTCAATGCACTGATAGTTTTCAACATCAACCTTTACTCAGATCAGTGATATTTCTGCCCAAAATACTTGTCACATACATCCTTGTAAAGTGACAAATCACCTAGGTATTACAACCCTTTTACATGAACTGCATTCATTGCATATTCAACATCATGTATTCAAGCTATCTGAGAGTAAATAGATGAGCAAACTCTGAGCATAAATTTTTAGTGACCAAGAGCCCTTTTCCAGCCAAAAATTGAGTATATATGCCTCAAAACATCCCTACAGCACTTCAGACAGTTACCTCTACATATGGGAGTCCATATATGTCAATCTAGACACAAAGTAATTCATGTACAGTAAGTATAAGAGTTAAATAACCTTCATGCAGGTTGCAACCAGCTCAAACACAGTCAAAACAAGGTGTATTTCAGCCCAAAAACTCCTCAAAGTGTCATATACATATGCCACCACAACTAGAAATCAATACATGATCATTTCATCATCTAAAGAGGCCGTGTCTTCAAGAGCTAATGTCATATAATGCATTTACTATTCATAAATAGCCAAAGCCATGTCAATACATTTGTTTTCAACTACAAACTTAGCATTCAATCCCCTTCTCACTGCACAAGACATTTACCAAACACGAGTCGTACATCTCATAGGAGCCAACCAAAGTCATGGAGTGCTTCAACATAAACCAATGCTTACTGCCAATAGTTTATGAGATAGATTTTTAGCCTGTCATGAATCCTCAGATCTATGTATTTTCTTCAAGAAATTTCATCTCAAAGGCATGAAAAATAATGCATATGTCTTCCAGGATGTATGTATACTTTAATGAGGTCTATACGGCATGTCAGATAGCTCCAGTTTCCATCCAAGATCAAGTGTATACTACCTATTCCCTATTTATAATAGGCCTACACTTAATTTTAGATCCGTACCTCTGTCTCACAGTCCATAACTGAGCTCCCAAGCAAGCATTAAAGCTCCAGGATCTTCAACAACCTTACAAAGTATGTTTGCAAGCATTTGATAGCTCAACCAATGCTTGTTACCTTGATTTGCAGCCAAGGGAATCTCCTACATCAACAGGCACAATCATGTTGGCAACTTGGAGTGTGTTTCAGTAGATCTCCATCACAATGATGATCAATGCTCTCTCTAATGTGGTCAATGAAGTGTCCAAACGCTCCAGACAGGACCCAAGCACACTCCAATAGCAAAGAGAAACATAAAAATGACCTAACACTTACTCAGCATGAACAATGGCAACATGTTCCTCTTCACAGAGATCATATCTCTTCAATCTTTAGGTCTTCTTCACTTTTTTAAGCTACAGAGAGCCCATCCAAGATGGATCTGATACCATGTTGAAAATCAAGAAGGCTTGAGGCAACATATGTTGGAAGAGAGAGAGAGAGAGAGAGAGAGAGAGACAATGTAATGGAGCAACAACCTGACCTTCAGGTCGTTCATCATCTTCCATTATTTCATAGACTACTAATATAACATAAGTGTATACAATAGTACTAAGGTCCATAGGACCATTCACACTGGGTCTAAGACCACCGACTTATTTAATGTCCCACACTTGCTGATACAACTAAACACAGCTAATGTCGATCATCATACATACTGACAGGAGAGTAATGGAAGCTTGATACTCTAACACTCCCCCTCAAGCTCAAATCATCTGATGAACTCCAAGTAGCTGTCTGAAACTACTAAACTTATCTTTACCCAAAGACTTGGTAAAGATATCTGCAACCTGTTCATCAGTCTTCACATGCATAAGATCTACTCTCCTTGCAAGAACCATCTCTCTGATAAAATGGTAGTGTACCTCTATGTGTTTTGTCCTGGCATGGTATAGTGGATTCATTGCCAGGAGAACACTACTAAGATTGTCGCATAATAAGGTCACTGGACCATCCACCTGAGTATCCAAATCAGCCCCATAAGCTTGAGCAGCCATGAAATCTTGCATGCTGCCAATGCAGCACCCCTATACTTTGCCTCAGTACTCAACAAAGCAACCGTAGGCAGCTTCTTGCTGCTCCAGCTAATCACACCACTACCAAATTCAAAAGCATATCCACTCGTAGATCTACGGTCATATGAGCATCCTGCCCAATCTGCATCCGTGTATCCAATGAGTTTCAAGGTCTTATCTCTAACATAAAACAGCCCATACTCTACAATGGACTTAACATATCCCATAATGCGTCTAATTGCATCCAAGTGCGGCTTTCTGGGATTCTGCATAAACTGTCTTATAAGCCCTACAGCATAGCTCAAGTCAGGCCTAGTGATGGTCAAGTAAACCAGACTGCCAACCATCTGCCTATACATAGTCACATCCTCTACTTCAGCTCCAATGCTCATGTCTAGTTTGACATTTTGATCAAGAGGTGTATCCAATGGTTTGCATTCATCCATGCCATACTTCTTCAGCATTTCCATGGCATAGTGCTTCTGCATTAGCCATAAACCATTTTTAGCTGAAACTATCTCAATGCCCAAGAAATACTTCAGTTCTCCTAGGTCCTTCATGTCAAATTCAGATTTCAGCATCTTCATTACATGCTGTATTCCCAAGTCATCATCACCAATCATCAGCATATATGACCAGCACTACCAAGCCATTGTCAGTCTTCTTTGTAAATAGGCTGTGATCAGCCCTACCAATAGCAAATCCCAATCTCTGCAAGTAGTTACTGATCCTAGCATGCCAAGCTCTCGGATCCTGATTCAGCCCGTACAATGCCTTTTTCCACCTGCATATATAATGCTGAAAATCATGGTAAACATTGTCAAGATTGTGGGAGAGAAGGAAGGAGTCTCACTTGTAGCTTTCTTGCTTGCACAATGGGGGAATACACACACAGGTGGAGCGTGAAAACAGTTTTCCTCTTCTTAGTTGTGTAAGCCAAAAAAAGAACTCTATACAAAGAAATAGAAGAACCCTATATATGGGTCTCAAACCAAACTCAACTAACTAAGGTGGCATATTAACTGAGCCACGAACTAGAGTAGATAAGGATAGCTATCATCTAGCTATTATTCATGGGCAGTGTACCAACCGCATCTGCAGCTAACATGTCGGTGACATAAATGCACAACGGTCACCTTGGCATATCACGAGTGGAGCTCGATATCTCAACACTCCCCCTCGAGCTCAATCCCAATTCCTGCACACCAAGCATGTCTCTAAACTTGCGCAGCTTCTCTGCACCCAATGCCTTTGTAAATATGTCAGTTACCTGATCCTCTGTGTTGACATAAACTAGATCAATAAGACCTAGTAAAACCCTCTCCCACACATAGTGATAATGCACCTCAATGTGCTTTGTTCTAGATGATAGACTGGGTTATTTTCCAAGTTTATACTACTATGTTGTCACAATAAATGACAACTGGTCCATCTGTAGGCTGATGCATATCACAAAGTAGCTTATGCAACCAAGCTACCTCACATGCAGCCATTGTTGCACCCCTGTACTCAGCCTCTGTGCTGGACAAGGCAACTGTAGGATGTTTCTTGCTGCTCCAAGTGACTACAACACTCCCAAAAGAGAACACATATCCACTGGTAGATCGTCTATCAGAAATGCTACCAGCCCAATCAGCATCAGTGTATCCATGCAATTGTATCTGAACCCCAGTCTCATAAAATAGTCCATACTGCAATGTGGACTTCACATACCCGAGTATGCGTCTAGCCGCATCCAAATGCAGTTTCCTTGGAGCCTGCATAAATTGACTTACCAATCCAACAGCATAGCTCAAATCTGGCCTGGTAATAGTCATATAAATCAAACTTCCTACTATGCGTCTGTACATAGTAGGGTCTTCCAGAAGCTCACCTAAATCTGTGCTCAGCTTCACATTCTGCTCCAAAGGAACTGAAATAGGCTTATAGCATGTCATCCCATATTTGGACAGCATGTCCAATCCATACTACCTCTGCAAGAGCCATATCCCACTTGGTGATCTTATCACCTCAATGCCCAAGAAATAACGCAGCTCTCCCAAATCCTTCATCTCAAACTTCTGCTTCAATAGCATTTTCACATGAAGGATATCTTCATCACTATCACTTGTGATAATCAAATCATCAACATAAATTATAAGTAGCATAATACCTTTCTCTGTTTTTCTCACATAAAGTGAGAAATTTGCCTTGGAAATCTGAAAGCCAATAGTGACAAGATACTGTCCTATCTTGTCAAACCATGCTCTAGGTGCTTGCTTCAAGCCATAAAAGGCTTTCTTCAACCTACAAACAAACTCAGGATGAACAGCATGTACATAACCTGGTGGTTGCTCCATATAGACCTCTTCTTGCAAATCACCATGCAAGAAGGCATTCTTTACATCCATCTGATGTAAAGACCATCCCTTTGATGCAGCCATAGCAATGACTGCTCTTACGGTTGCCATCCTTGCAACCGGACTGAATGTTTCTTCATAATCAATTCCACATGTTTGTGTATACCCCTTGACTACTAATCTTGCCTTGTATCTGTTCACAGAACCATCTGCATTGTGCTTCACCTTATAAACCCACTTACAACCAATTGCATTCTTATCTTTAGGCAAAGGTACCAATTCCCATGTAGCATTTGCTTCCAAGGCATCCATTTCTTCATCCATGGATTTCTCCCATTTTTCTTTTCCCATGGCTTGCTCAAAAGAAGTGGGTTGTGGTTCCTATATCACTTTGCCTATATAGGCATAGTGAATGGCTATAAATCCATCATATTTCAGCCTATCCACAAGATACCTAGCTCTGGTAGACCTGCGCAAAGTAGGCTCACTTCGAGATGCTCTCAAAACATCCCTGGTCTTCCTTACTCCAGGTGTAACAATAGAAGGAATACCCAACTCATCATCAATGCTCTGTTCTAAGCCACTGGATTCACCATCCACATAAGAGTGACCTACATTCACATCAAACATGGGCTGATCTACCTTCTCTTTTCCTTTTTGTGATACCTGCATACCACTATCTGCATTGCTTTGAGAAGATTCTCCTGATCTCAATCTGCCTGTCCATGGCGAAGAATGTGAACCACTGCTAGAGGACACTCCAAGTCCACTAATATCTTGTGACTGCTGCTGTGAATTCTGTGCAGCATTACCATTTTGTGCATCTACATTATCAATCACATTTACTGGTTTATACCAGCTACTCATCTCATCAAAAACAACATCTCTGCTCACTGTAAACTTACGAGTAGAAGGGTTATAGCATCTATACCCTTTCTGCATGCAGAGAGTAACCAATAAAGATGCACTTCTCAGCTTTTGGATCCAACTTGGATCTCAACTCATCTGGCACATGAACATAGGCAATGCAACCAAAAATTTCCAAATGAGAAATATCTGGTTTCCTACCAGTATACCTCTCATCTGGAGTCATGCCATGTATTGCTGCAGTGGGAGTCCTGTTCATTATGTAGACTGCTGCAGCAACTGTTTCAGCCCAATAAAAATCTGGCAGGTCTTTTTCGTTGAGCATGGCACGAGATATCTCTCCAATATGCCTGTTTTTTCTTTCTACAATTCCATTTTGTTGTGGGGTATGACTGCATGAATATTGTTGCTTTATGCCGTGCTCCTGCAAGAACCTTGCAAACTCATTTGAGAGGTACTCTCCCCCTCCATCTAACCTTAGGCATTTTATTTGCAGGCCTGTTTCTTTTTCAACCATAGCTTTAAAAGTTTTGAAATGCCCAAAAACTTCACTTTTCTTTTTCATAAAATACACCCAAAGTTTTCTACTATAGTCATCAATAAAAGTGACAAAATAATGACAGCTTCCAAGAGATGCAGCTTTAGTAGTCCACACATCAGAGTGGATTAATTCCAATGGCTTCTTACTCTCTTGAACATGTCTAGGAAATGGTTTCCTTGCCTGTTTTCCAAACTGACAGGCTTCACATACCTTATGCATTTCTGCAACCTTGAATTTAGGCACTCCTGCAACAATATTTTGGGCTTGCATTGATTTAAGTTGCTGTACATTAACATGACCAATGCGTTTATGCCAGATATCAATATCTGCAACTACACCGGTCCCATGTGCAAACATTGCTGCACTCAATTCAGGCATGTCTGCATCCAACGTAAACATTCTGCCCTTCTTCTTTCCTTTTTCTATCAAGCGACCTTTATTTTTCATATCCTCAACAAAGCATCCATGAGAATTAAATCTGACCTGCAAGCCCTGCTCAACCATTTGACCAACAGAAACCAAGTTCTTGGTGATATTCGGGACATGAAATACATGCGACACGTATTTCTTTTTCCCATCCTACATAGACAAAGAAATTTTTCCAATCTACACAATAGGATGTGCAGTATCATCACCAGTCTCCACAAATCTTGGTTTTTCCATTTTCCTTGCATCCTGCATCCATTCTACATGACTTGTCATGTGGTTTGATGCACCTGAGTCAACATACCACACATCGTTGCTTTCTTCTGCACTTGTGATAGAATTGGTCATGTGATGCACCATAAACAAATGCTCATTTCTGTCATCACCCTGTCTACTAGAAGATGCATAATTCCCTTGTGGTAATTTTCCATTCATGATGTCATTCTGCTTTTTATAGCAGTCTTTAGCCATATGATCCATTTAACCACAGTAGTAGCATTCAACATTGCTGTTTGAATTTTGGCCTCTTTACCATCCACCACAACCTCTTTGGCTCCCCCTGCCTCTAGAGTTACCACGTCGTCCTCCATAGACTGGTTTTCTTGAGTTTGCTGCATATTCTGATTTCTACCACGGCCTCCAGATCGGCCTCCTCTACCTCTGCCTCTATCTCTTCCAGCATTTGAGTAGAAGACAACTTCTTTTGAAGTTCCTCCTGAAAAAGATGCACCACCATTTCTCTGCTCCTCAGAAATTAGAAGAGCAATCAACTCCTCAAAATCAGGAAATCTTTCACGGACGGAAATGGATGTTCGGAACTGTGCATAATCCTTTCCTAGACCATTCAAGGTCACAGAAACTAAATCATCATCTTCCACTGGCCACCCAATGGAAGCAAGTGCATCTGCAATCTTCTTCACCTTCATGTGGTAGTCATTGATGCTCATACTTTCTCTTTGCACATTGTGCAACTCTTGCTTGAGCTGCATTTTCCTGGCTTTCGTATTTGTGCTATACATTTTTGACAAAGTATCACATGCCTCCTTTGGCGTACTTGCATCCTGAATATGCACATTCATAGAGTCTGAAATACTGATAGACAACCAGTACATAACTTTTTTGGCTCTCTCATGCCATCCTTTAAATGCCTGCATTTGCTGTTGATTGGGAATATCAGGAAGAACTGGTTCTTCTTCATTTCCTGCAACAAATTCCCAATATCCTTTTCCCATAAGAAAATTCGTCATTCTAAACTTCCATGCTTGGAAGTTGTTCTTGTCAAGCTTTTCAGTGACAATCTATGAAAGAGAATCAGACGCCATTACAGAACACTGCAAAAAATTCAGTCACTGCAAAAACACAGCTTCAGCCTCACAAGGGCAAATCTGCAAAACTGAAGAAAGTGGTATTTGACCACACAGTCACTTCCTAGTGACGATTTTACATAAACAGGCAACAAGGATGATTATGTAACTCCCAATGTCTCTGCACACAGACATACGATGCAATTTCTACGGTAACTTTTCACCGACCTGTAGAACAATGGTCGCACACCAAAAAACAGGGCCTTTTCCTGAGTGCATGCAGAAAACTTACGCCCCCAAAACAGGCCCCGAAATGGCCTCAAATCAAAAAAACAGTGCAGCTGAGGGCTAAAGCATGCTCCCGCAGTATATACTGCCCTCTTGCTCCACAGCGAAGGGCGTCTCAATCTGAGACAATGCCCTCTTGCACTTTCCGGCTCTGCTACCTGCAGAGACTTGCTCCCAAACTTGAAAAATGAAAGCAACACTAGTCCTCTTACCAGAACACCACAAACTTGGTTTGCTTTCTTGAGCTCCTTACCACGAACAAGGCTCTGATACCATGTCAAGATTGTGGGAGAGAAGGAAGGAGTCTCACTTGTAGCTTTCTTGCTTGCACAATGGGGGAATACACACACAGGTGGAGGTTGAAAACACTTTTCCTCTTCTTAGTTGTGTAAGCCAAAAAAAGAACTCTAGTACAAAGAAATAGAAGAACCCTATATATGGGTCTCAAACCAAACTCAACTAACTAAGGTGGCATACTAACTGAGCCACGAACTAGAGTAGATAAGGATAGCTGTCATCTAGCTATTATTCATGGGCGGTGTACCAACCACATCTGTAGCTAACACATCGGTGACATAAATGCACAACGGTCAGCCTGGCATATCACGAATGGAGCTCGATATCTCAACAAACATACCCTTCAGACTGAACCATATAGACATCCTCTGCTAAGTCACCATTAAGAAAGGCATTCTTTACGTCCATCTGCTGCAATTTCCAGCCTCTAGCAGCAGCCAAAGCAATCATGGTGCGTATGGTTGCCATCTTGGCAACAGGGCTGAATGTTTCCTCATAATCAAGTCCATGTTGTAGGGCATACCCCTTTGTGACCAGCCTAGCTTTGTATCTCTCCACACTGCCATTTGACTTGCATTTGATTTTGTAGACCCATTTGCAGCCAATGGTCTTTTTCCCTTCATGCAGTGGCACAAGATCCCATGTCTTATTTTCAGCCAAGGCATTCATTTCTTCATCCATACCTGCACACCAGTTCTCATCTTTCACTGCTTCAGCATATGTACCTGGTTCTTTGATCTCCATCACTTTTGTCATGTAAGCATAATGCTTTGCAAAGTAGCAACCGTACGTCAACCTATCAACAGGGTATCTGACCCTCTGTGAGCATCTATGCTGTGGTGCACTGCTCGATTCCTCTCTCTCATGAGGCGGAATGTACCTGCTCTGCCTTGTGCCAGGGATATAGACAGTCGGAATACCAAGTTCATTGTCTAAAGTGTCAACAGACTCATATCAAGAAGTCATTCTACCAGGTGTCATCATACCAAATGCATCCTCGGTAGCTTTCTCTTTTCCTTTGTTGTCCAAGACATCATATCTCTCCCTCACTAACATACTAGTGTTAGTGGATGTTGAGCTCCTCAATCTTCCTATCCATGGGGATATTGTCTGACCACTAGGACCTGTCATGGCAGTGCTCTGCTACAAATCACCTATAGATACATGAGTAGAAGGCATATCCGATGGCACTGCAGCCGGTGATACATACCAAGAGCCCATCTCATCAAAGATAACATCCCTGCTCACCAAAGTCTCCCTGGTAGAGGGATCATAACATTTGTATGCCTTCTTCTCCTGCGAATATCCAATGAGAACACATTTATGTGCTTTTGGATCCAGCTTCTTCCTTTTCTCATCTGGAATGTGCACATATACAAGACAACCAATGACTTTCATGTGAGTTACATCCGGCTTATAGCCATACAGCTTCTCAAATGGTGTCATCTCATGAATACCTGCAGTGGGAGTCCGATTCAAGATATACATGGCTGTCATAACAGCCTCAGCCCAATAATAAAGCGACATCTTCTTCTCATTCATCATGGCACGAGCAGCTTCCATCAAGACCCTATTCTTTCTTTCAGAGTGTAGCGGCAGGTAAGCTGCCTGCATATGCCATTTTCAGCCAAAAAATTGTCAAACTCATTTGACACATACTCCCCACCGCTATCTGATCTCAAGCAAGAGATATAGCTGTCAAATTTCTTTTCAACCTACTTTTTAAACTGCTGAAAAACAGCAAACACCTCATCCTTTTTTTTCAAGATATACACCCAAGTATAGTGACTATAATCATCAATGAATGTCACATAATACTTCGAGCCTCCCATAGGTGCATTATGGGATGGCCCCCAAACATCAAAGTGCACTAACTGCAATGGACGTGTACTTTGCCTTACATGCCTGACAAATGGCAACCTGGATTGCTTACCAAACTGGCAAGCATTGCATACATGACCAATATCTGAGTATTGAAACTTGGGTAAACCTGTAACGAGCTATTTTTTCTACATAATTTGTAGCCTTTGCAAATTCACATGCCCCACTCTCTTGTGCCAAATTTCCAAATCTCTGATAGTGCCATTAGTACTCCTCCTCTCCATGATGTGCTCAATGAGATCCACCATGGAATGTGTTATGGAAATGAAAATCAACATCCTTGTATCCTTGAGAATGTGATCAGCTAGATGCGTAATGTCAATTGACTCTGCCTAAGTATCAGAATTTCATAATGGAATTACATCTTCCAATCCATGCATAGAATTGTTACTGGAAAAACAAATCACCATGACATCACATGCAATATTTGTGGTTTCTTCGTCAACATTGATCATTCTCTGTTGGTTGATGATGCCAGGAAGCATATTTCACGGTGGATTCCGTGCCACGGTGGATTCCGTGAGTTTTTACGATGGATTCCGTAAACTTTGATTACTAGGGCTCATATACAAAGTGGATTCTTTGTGCGAGAAGTCAATGGGGTCGCCTATCCTTTTCGGGCATTTCGTTAATTTAGTGTATACATGGGTGATTCCATAGCGGATGATTCCGCAAAATACATATTAAATTAATAAACGTTTATGAGTTTAGAGTGCGCACTCATGATAAATTAAGGTTAGGATTTATTTCTAACCAATTGATTTATTTATGTAGCTGAAGACTGCTAGGTATTCACTTTTGTCGGTTTAATTGTATTATTTTACTAACGATTGTGAATGCTTCAGTTGATGTGTAGAGATAGCAATAGTGGCGGAGGAAAGAATTGAAGGATAGCGTGTATTCGAGTTATCACTTATATTTTGATGGGCGCATACCTTAGCCATAGCACCTATATTTTGTCACACCTATTTATTAAGGCGGATATTTATTTATTATTTTTGTATACGCATGGACGCACAATTATGATATTTGTATTTGGACATTGTATTAGGTATGCCTGACTTCTTGGACGCCCGCCCATTATCTTTATTTCTATTTGGCACTAAAGCAAACTCAAAAGCCAAAAGCATGTCATTTTGTAATTTGGGCTATTATTTGAGCTTGAAGATGATTAATACATAAAATACATGCTTTGTGGAGCGCTCACACAAGGCATGGGGGGCGATTGCACCCAATTGGTCTCTTGTTCATGTCGTGTATGCTTTCTACCTTGAGTTTTGTGCAAAAAGTAGAGTTCTTTTGTTCTTGGGGACCTTCTGGCACTCACTACGCAGGCATACTGCATCCGATCTGTGCACCAGTGGTATCAGAGCGAAGTTGAGATCGAGAGCTTCCAATCGCTACCCAACTTGCGTGAAGGCGGAGCTCCTAGAACGATCGAGCTCTAAAGTCAGTTTCATCGCGAACGGTCGATACAGGTGGATTCCTAGCGGTAAAGAATCTCTGTCTACAACCTGTGATCATGAAGGACCGGCCTGAGGAAGCGAAGGACCGCGTCAATATCTCCTTCAACAAGTTGTTTTTTTCACAGTGAACAGAGATAAGCTTCATATCTAAAACTTTAAAGTTTAAGCTAAAGCTTAAAACTAAGCTTTTAAAAAGGTTAGTAATTCAAATATTCAAATCGGTGACATCAGTAGATCTTTGCCGTGATTTTCGGCGCTCTATGAATTTCAAAGTTGATGACTATGTTTGGTTAAGAATAGAAAAACGTAGATTACAAAGTGTAGATAAACACCCAGTTGTGAAATTAGCACCTAGATTCAATGGACCATTTAAGATCATTCACAAAATCAATGACAATGCATTTAAGTTAGAACTACCACCACATTGGAAAATTCACAACAGCTTTCACATTAGTTTAGTACGACCCTTTAAAGGCCAATTACCTGTACACCCTGTTCATGAAAACTCACCTTTGTTAGACGAAGAGATTGAAATCCTTGAGTTTGAAGCTATCATAGATACTGACTTTATGACCACTAGAATTGGCCGTAGATATTCTAGATATTTGGTCAAGTTTAAAAACCGTCCTGTTGAAGAGGCCCAATGGATACACACTAGAGACTTAAATGCTTTCCCCACTCTGTTAGCTCCACATTGAGCTAATAGCAATTGAGGACAATTGCTATCCCACCCCAGGGGTATGATGCCAGGAGGCATATTTCACGGTGGATTCCGTGCCACGGTGGATTCCGTGAGGTTTTACGATGGATTCCGTAAACTTTGATTACCGAGGCTCATACACAAAGTGGATTCTTTGTGCGAGAAGTCGATGGGGACGCCTATCCTTTTTGGGCATTTCGTTAATTTAGTGTGTACATGGGTGATTCCATAGCGGGTGATTCCGCAAAATACATATTAAATTAATAAACGTTTATGAGTTTAGAGTGCGCACTCATGATAAATTAAGGTTAGGATTGATTTCTAACCAATTGATTTATTTATGTAGCTGAAGACTGCTAGGTATTCACTTTTTTCGGTTTAATTGTATTATTTTACTAACGATTGTGAATGCTTCAGTTGATGTGTAGAGATAGCAACAGTGGCGGAGGAAAGCATTGGAGGATAGCGTGTATTCGAGTTATCACTTATATTTTGATAGGCGCATACCTTAGGCATGGCGCCTATATTTTGTCGCGTCTATTTATTAAGGTGGCGGATATTTATTTATTATTTTTATATGCGCATGGGCACACAATTATGATATTTGTATTTGGACATTGTATTGGGTATGCCTGACTTCTTGGGCGCCCGCCCATTAGCTTTATTTCTATTTGGCACTAAAGCAAACTCAAAATCCAAAAGCATGCTATTTTGTAATTTGGGCTATTATTTGAGCTTGAAGATGATTAATACATAAAATACATGCTTTGTGGAGCGCTCACACAAGGCATGGGGGGAGATTGCACCCAATTGGTCTCTTGTTCATGTCGTGTATGCTTTCTACCTTGAGTTTTGTGCAAAAAGTAGAGTTCTTTTGTTCTTGGGGACCTTCCGGCGCTCACTATGCGAGCATACTGCATCCGATCTGTGCACCAGTTGAACTCCTCAAATGTCTCACCGATTGAGAGGATGCCTTACTTGGTTGATCACTTTGTAAATCATTTTTGGTCTCAAATGGAATAGTACACCACTCCACCTTTTCCATCGTGGAGGTATGGAAGAGAATGTCTTGCGAGGGAGCTTCCACATGATTGCCAATATGGCCCTCTGCAAATAGATCTTACTATCAACTACATATTTCCCTTTCTAAATATTACTATATGTAATATTCTTGAGGCATGTTTGTTTATTTATGTGTTTAGCAAAAGATAAAGCATTACTATTGTAGGCTTATAATCTTGAATTGTTTTCTCCCTTGCAAAAAGACAAAACATTCTTATTGACATTGTAATGGGAAAGAAGGCTCAAAAGCTTTCACATAATACAATGCTGAATATAATAACCATGAGACACATATATTTACTTGCATGTGTAGCTGCCATGTCCTTTAGCATTGTGAATCCATGTTCTTGTATTCTCTCCTCCCTTGCACAAGACAAAACATTGCTATTGATATCGTATAGAGAAGGAAGGTTAAAAAATCTTTCATGTCATTTGATCATGACACATGAAATTCATGAGTCATGTTTCTTTATCTGTATATGTACATACCACATCCATTGGCATAAAGATTCATGCCCTTGAGTTTTCTCATCCTATGCACAATACAAAACATTATTATTGATATTACAAAGATGAAGAAGATTTTAGATGCTTTCACATCATGAGATTTTTGTATAATCAAAGTTACCATTTGAGTGCTCTCTAGAATACACGTTTGAGTGGGGTGTGATGTCTATCCTCAATACTTCCATTTGAGTACTAGAGAATATATGTTTGAGTGGGGTGTGATATCATGTCCTCATTACTTCAACTTGCATTTTCCAGTACTATTGCCTACTTTTGTACAGCAACATGTAAGGTAAGCCTCTCCGTTGCAAGATCTAGATGAACCTGCTCTATCATTCTATCCATGCCAATGATATGGAATTTCTTGGTGGTGGTTTTCAATGCAGTTCAAGTTCATTAAAAACATGTCTAAATATGAAATAATACAAAATATTTGGAACAATTTGGGATGAATATGTAATAGATGGAAAATTTGAAATTTACAACTATCTTCATACATCTATTGCTTGTGTATTACTGTTCCTTGCACTAGTAGAATTGTGATCTACTCTACATTGCTCTTAATTAGAGGGCCTAAAGAAACATGTCTATGAGTCATGTTCAGTGACATATTTTCACTACATGAATACATGGCATGTCTTGGCTACAATATTGTAAAATAACAAGCCTGTGGGATGTGGAGAAACCAAATTAATTATAGTGACGAGAGTTGGTCTTCACTTGGCCTTTCTTGGATCATAGTAGATGTCTGCTTGCTCTTCTATTTTCCTTTTTTGATTATCACATTGTTGGTATCACTTTCCTATAGACTAGCCACAGTCATGTTTACTAAGAGATAACAAAGTCTAATATATTCCAAAGAATACACATCATTTTACTTACCATGACTTTTGCATTTATTTTCTCTTTGAGTATTTTTTGTATAAAACTTTCTCATTGGAGGGAAATTCACATTTCTGATAGTCAAGAAAGATAGGACATCTCTGATATACCTTATCCTCTTGTTGCTCAATTTGGTAATGCTCATACATGCACTACTCCTCCTCCAAGTCCACCCATTCCCTTGCATTCTCCTAGTAAAGTTTATATAGTCCCCCTTCTCCAACTGCCCATACATAAACCTATTAGACAAAATCAGTATTATATTTGTGGAATACAATGGCAAGATAGCATTTCAAACATGCTATCAAAGAAGGATAATACTTGTACAGAAGCCTCCATGATGCCAAGTTGGATGACTTTTTTTGACTCTATATCTTTATCTGGTTTGAAATCATGGAAGACAATGCAAAACATGCGTTCTCTATTTTTTCTCTTTATCTCTTATGTGTATTGGAAGAACAAATCATTATCCACTTGAATGTTATAATAGACCTCCAAGCTCGAGAGTAGTCTCTTTTTGTCATCTTATAACATGGCCCAGAAGGTCTCTTGTTTGATCTAATTTTGAAAGGGTATATTTTTATCTACTCAAATCAAAGTTTTATCGTTTAATAATAATGTGTCTGGCTTATGATGAAATTAATATAGATCAAAGATAATAACATATGTTTAGGCATGCCCATTAATGCTCAAATTTTCTTGTAAAAAATCTCCATAGCCTTCAATATCCTTACACACTCTAACTCATTTAGATTCGAGAATGCCAATGTGTATACTCTCTCCTCATTTAAAACACTACTAGACTTTAAGCCCCACTCCAAGCATGAGACCATTCTACAATGGTAAGAAAAACTATTACTTCACATCAATGTGGTTTGAATATATATGACTAGTAAGTATTGAGAAGTAGCAACTTATTGGTAATGATTCTCTCCAAGGCATAGGTTTGTAACTCTTAGCAGTTCAAACTTCGAGTTTTCTTAACAAGATTTTTATTAACATTGTTATATGCCTTGCTCCACTTGGACCTAAATTCAAAGTTAGAGAGTTGTGTTTGTTTTTTCTTGATTGGCTCCATAGTCGTATTATACTTGTCATGCACTTGGTAATTTATGATAATGTTATTACACCGAGGAAAAAGTCTTTATAATCTAATAAATTGTAAAAAAACGCTTGAAGATTTACCTTCCACATGACATGGACATGGGCAATCAATCGTGCCTTGTACCATGTGAGAATGAGTGCTAACTTTTTATACACTTGCAGCATGCCTTTGCATCCTGAATTAACTTGTTAAATATATATGTGTGGTTAGTGTGCCCCAGTATTCTTGCTTCACAAAAAAGGTCTAGATATGAGGTATAGACGACCCTCCTTTTGTGTCTACCTATATATATTCTAGATTTAGTCTAAAGCATATTTATTTCACATATTGATATATTGATATTACTTTTTACTTTATACCAAGGGTTGTGACCTAGTAGTTAGAACTTGGGTTGATAATGATGAGGTTGTGGGTTGAGTTTCTAAGCTTGGCCTATAATGAAGCTTTTCACATTATGACCCTCCAATCAAAGGGTAGTTAATGTGATGTGCTAAACACGAACATGATGATATGAAGCCCAATGTGCTTGGTCCTAATAACCTAGGCTAGGGCAATGGAAATTTGGTTCAAATAGATGATGGTGAGCTAAAGAGAGAGAGAGAGAGAGAGAGAAGTTTATTATCATCCACAGAACACCAAATTATGACCCATGGGACCTTTCCAGATATACAATGATTCTCCTCTCCCATGGTAGGAAAGATTAGCTAGGGTGAAAGAAGGATCTATGCAATGTGGTTCTCCTGAAAGTGTAGCATGCGGGTGATGAGAGCCCCTAACTTCGATATAGTAGTGGTAAAAAAATTTTGAAGTGGCACCTGTAAAGGGATATCAAAGTCAGCCCGTATGTGTGCATATGTTGGGCATGTCATAATCATGGCTCCTCTGATTCTACACTCTGTAGTCCTCCACACAACTTGCATAACCTCATCTCTCTTGCCTATCCACTCCATGCACGTGTCTCGATCAATAAAGTGTGTGATCGAGTTCGAAGTCATGCAATACTCTGTCTAAATACCACTAAGAGTGGGTTGGCTATGTATGGTTGCATGTGTGCCTCTGCCTGCATGTAGGATTCCCAACATGAAGGATAGATATGCATACTATAATAAGCAAGTTTGCCATTTGCTCCCTTGCTTTGATGTTTTGCTTAATACACTTGTAAGAGGTCTGATTGAAATGTGTCCATGTATATATCTTCGGATTCCATGTCAAAAAGGGGGTAACCGGCAATTGGAGAGATATAGAGAAGGCATGGGATTGAGGTGCTAGGCAAGAGAGGGGGACAGATATGGAGGGAATGTGATGCGGAGATATTTAGATTTTTTGTAGAGGGGAGAGGAGAGAGAGTGTGTGTATGTGATGGCATTATTTTGTCATCAAAGAAGGGGCTGCCAACACCCCCATATTTGGTGAGCAACATTATGTCCAATGACTTTTAACGTGATCATACTCTTTGATTCTTAAGGAATGGTTGGAACTCATCATGCCCTTCTAGGTGTCAAAAAAACTAAACTTTGCCAGAAGGATCAACAAATATCCCTACCATGTGGAAGCATTAGGATGATGGACTAGTGTTTGTATCACAATTGCATGTGTTTGTGATGCGTGTCCTAGAGGTGATCATGTGCCTATTGTGTGTCACATTTATGCCTTCTGTGTCTTGTGCAGTCGTTGGATTACATGTGTGTCTAGGCTACTACAATGCAAGTTAAGAGTATGCATAATGCAAATGATGCATTACATCTCATTGAGTTGACGTGTATGCCTATTTGGTAGGTTGGGAAATCACTTAGGCCTATTTTTTCATTGGTTGTATCCTAAGGAAAGGTGGGTGGATCTAGGAAGTGGTCATGGGTGATGCCTACATGTGCAAGTGGCTATCTTTGTTTTGCCAGTTGTTCCTTGTTGCAACTTTTGTTGAAGCTTGAAATGTTCACTCTTCTTGCTTGAGGTTTGTAAAATTGCATTATTTTGAACTTTAAATCTGCAATTAAGGCGTCAAGTGTAAAAGAGATACTCGAGATGAAGTGTCCTTGAACTTGGTGGCTTGACAAGGCCAATTAAGTTAATGGATGATTGGGGAAGTGTTGATTTGTGAGAATTCTTAGGTTGTAGGACACAATTTGAATAAGCATTGACTTAGATGCCTCAATTGGAAGCAAGCATAGACTTAGATGCCTCATGCACAGTTAGAGACAAAATCTTCTTCAACATCTCAAGTGATTTTCTTTGAAACCTTACAAGACTCTTGCACAAGTGATGCTCTACCCTTCACTACAATTGGATCTCTTATTGGCCAATCATTTTCCTAAAGTAGCTTAAGGATTCAAGTGGAACTTGAGAGAGGTGTTTAGCCTCTTCCCATGGTCACTAGTTGCACTTTTTGAGACTATGGTTCCCTAGGCCTTTCATCCAAGTGCTACGTATTTGAACCTTACTTCTTAGACTCAAGAGATTAACAATCTTCTTCTAGGCTCAATCGGTTCTTCTCTCACAATGAAAATGTGGCTATTCCTAAGAGGGCTTTGTAATGCCTACTCAAGTAAGTAGCAATTGACTTCCCAAGATGAGCAATAAGAACACCAACCATATAAAGTGTCAAGAAGAGGACAGGAGAGAGAGAAGAAGAAGAGAGAGAGAGAAATACTATAGGAAGAGAAAGAAAGAGAGTGATGAGGAGAGAGAAAGACAGAGAGAGAGAGAGAGAGAGGAAGAAGCCATGAAAGCGTGGAGAAGGAGATGAAGATGAAAGGATACTTGTATTATAATCTGATGGTCAAAAATCCAGTCCCTTACACCTTTTATACTGGCTAGTGTAGCTAGTATTTTATCCTCATTATTTTATTTCCCCTCTCTTACATTCTATCCCCACCCAAAGGTTTTTGCCCTCAAAAAAAAGTTGGGCATTTATTACAAAAAGATAGGGCAGGAGCTAACCAGAGTACTACTCTGCTGGAGACATTACAAGGGTTATTTGATGGAATGACGGGTAATCATTGATGTATAAAGGGTCATTGATCAAGTATGATATATAGGTATGATTGGGGAATGGTAAATTTGAAATCTTGACCCATATTCTCTAAGAAGATGAAGCCTACAGGGAGTGGACAACATTGTCAAAGGGTTCTCTGTTCATGGCATAAAACATGGAGTTCTTATGTTTGCAGAAGAACTTCATTAGGATTCACATGAGAAACTTCCATACATAATTCAGTCATTGTTCCCCTACATTTGTCTTAGATGCCATTTAATCTCATAAGTTCATTTGTAACTTGACATGCAATTTTCAGTTTGTATCATGTAAATTGACAAAAATGAAGTATATAAGGATCTTCAACTTGATCAACTGGTGGTAATTGACAGTTTACACGTTATGTCACATCGATTCATGAGGTGTATTTCCTTGGAAGTCAAGAAGAGTCCCAAAGTCCATTTGGTTTGTATGGGACATGAAGTAATGGTTGTAAGAGACTTGTGTGACTAGTAAGTGACCTATATGGTCCAGTTTTTGTGTGGAAGAAGGAGAGGAATGCAGCCCGCATTTTTCGGCGCATTTTTCGGGCCTGCACACCTGTGGAAGATGGAGGGAGAGTTGAAGACTATGGTGAATGCTCCAAAGCATGCAAACACTGAGCAAACTGAAGATAAAGAGGAGATACAAACAAAGAAGGTGAGAGTCCTTTTTGCCCCATCCTTTTGATCACGAAAATGAGTTGTATAACAGTCCATCAAAGGAAAAAAATAGAGAAAAAGTATTCAGCCTGCTCTTATGAGCGTCTTCTTCCATTCTCTTACAAAATTCATATACCATTGAAGCCCCTTCTTGTGCCCAAGTACTTGAGTGACTTTGGGGCAAGTCAAGAGGTGATTTTTGCCAATGTATGGGCTGAATAAGCTCTCCCTAAACCTATCATAAATAGGGCAGGCCATTGTTCTTGTCTTCTTGAAGGGAAATCAAGTGATCTATGTGGTTGCAAGTGTTGGTATTGACCGGGGCCTTCAATGTCGATAGTGCCATTGTTAAGTATACTTGAAAAAAGAAAAAGGAAGTGCACTACCTGGGGGGTGTGTCTACCTCATTGTGCACTGTTGCATGGTTTCCATTCTAGTGAAATTGGGAGTTGGGTTGGAACCTTAGGGAAGCTTGTGGTGTTGCCCCACACTTGAGGACCCACTTTGTGTACAAGGGAGGTGCTGTGGGTGTCACTTAGGGAGACGGATCTAACCATAGGCAAGCACAAACTCCCTAGGTGTGTCCTACCCTCAATGTGCCCTAAGAGTGAAGTGGAGGGACTGGAAGGGCTAGGGGGTTACGGAGCCGACTAGACATGCCTAACCTGAGGACCCCTAGGTGCAATGTTTGTGGCATTCTGATATACATGGAAAAGCTCATTGTTCATTTCCTTTTTCTTTGTGTGGGTCTTTGTTTGTTTTCTCTTTTCCTTTTCTTTTTCTTTTTCTTTTTCTTTTTTCTTTTTTCTTTTTTGATTTGGAGATGCATTGGGAGGGGGCACGCTAGACATCATCCTGATGCTCTACAGTAGTTACATTTTGACGGGGCCTAAGAGATTTACCAAGAAATGCATGGCTTGGCATGGAGCCCTTTTCTCTTCTGACTGTACTTGTTGTGGCCATGGAGGGGGACTTGGTTCCTGCACTCGTTCTTTCTTTCATTGATTTGATTTAGAGTTACACTCTTCTTCGTGGGACCAACTCCAGTGGCTCTTGTTGAGGCGGGTGAATTAGTTATTTTGGCTCCCCAAATCCCTAACAAGGAGAGTTCCTGTGAGGTTCAGCCAGTTGAGATTAGGGGAGCACATTGCTCCTCCAATCCTAAGCGAGTGTTAGACTTAGGTGTCATGGCATGGAGTCCATGTTGTTGCGATGTGCCAACTTGTAGGCTAAATCTTTGATTCCATCTTCATTAGAGTAATCTCATCCTCCCTTTTGTCTTTGTCATTCTTCCTCCTCTTCTTGCATTTTATTGCGCTCTTCTTCTAATCTCTTCAATTCCTCCTCCACCATTTGCAACTCTATATTTTCTTTCAAGGTGGATCGAGTTTTTCTTATGGAGATTTTGAGAGTGTGATCTTTTCTTTTCGCTTGACTTGAGAATTTTTTAACCTTGCTACACATGGATTGTCCTCTCGCTCTCTTGCTGTTGAGATGTTTGGTCATTCTCCTTTTTATTAGTAACTCTCTCCATGTTGTCTTGTTGTTCCTTGTGGACTTTGTCTCGTTCTTGGATTGGTGATGGCTCACCCCTAGCATGTTTGTAACGTGTCCACCTGTCCACTTGTAGGACACGTTTTAGCCGCCCATCGGGAAGAGAGTCCAAAAAGCGCCGCCCGGCACTCCCACGGAATGTCACGGGGTTTGCGATCTAGGTCTTCCCAATTCTGCCACGAAGTGGAAGCATTCTGGCTGTTCCCACTTAGGATCGACCTGAATCAGGGTTTCCCTAATGGTCAAGTTCCTCGAAGGTAACTAGCGTCCAGACAAACTACTTTATGTAGAAACATCAGGGTCGAAGCGAATTTATACTGCACTTGGTTCAAGGAGAATGGAAAATGAGAGGGATGCGAAGCTTGACCTCTCTGCCCGTAAGGCATAGTCCCATTATGTTCCCCTAAAACTAGCTTTCTAGATTCTAGGTCACTGTTACCTTGCTGTCAATTTCTTTGAGAAAAGTTCCCGACCAACCGGGACCACCCTTCCATAGGATGGACCCATAGCCACATCCATTGCACTTTCCTCGGGATTGCTTTAGTTATCTAATTACCTACCACATTTAGTCTGACACGCAAAAACAACTTCCTTAATTAGCCAATTAATCACTGGCTCCTTCACGTAACTTAAGCACTGACATAGAAAAACAATGTCAAACAAGTTCCTTTTCAACAATTGATCTTATTTATCAGTCTTTAGGCTATTCCATAATCCGCCCAAAGGCAATTCCAGCAATCCTTAGGGATCACTATTCCAAGTTTCCGCCCGTAGACTAGTATGCAGGCCTCGAGATCCAATCTCGAGCCACATCGGCCTCTTGTGCAGGGTTTGGAGGCAAGGGATTTATGGCCAGAGCCCCCTCTGGCACCCAAGCATCCTCCTGCTCCAAGTAGCACCCACGGAGAGACCTCTCATGGCGGGTTCGGTCCACGTACCCGGCACGGCTAACAACCCCCTTGGATAGGGTCAGGCAGATAGTTGGGGGTAACTGATGCTACCTCTCCCTCCAGGCTTTCAACCTGAAGCATTAAAAATTTTCCAACATTAGTTCCTTGAGCAAAGAAGAACAAGCAGTGCTCCTAACTGTACAAACACAATCATTCCAGTGGTCGTTTGTATGTATCGAGATCTAGCTCAATTATATCTATATCTCTAATTCTGTCTTGATCTTCTATTAGCTCATTCAGAGTCACTTGGTAGATGTCTTCTCTAGTGGACCCCTCTCTCGATTCATTGCTTGATGAAGTCTCACTACTAGAAGGATCATGTAATGCATGTAATTCTATCACAGACGTGGGTATTCTCTCACTTTGAGGAGATTTAGGATATGCATCCACTATTACACATCTAGCACCTCTGGCAAAAATAATACGACCAATGGGTATATGAACTTGACAATCAGATTGCAAGATCCATCGCCTTCCTAATAATACTTGATAGCTTCGTTGCCCTACAAACTGAATAAACCGAAAGTCCAAAATACACTTCACATTAGAAATAGTCACATAGACTTTGGCAATGCAATTTTTGGGTTGCCTTAAACTATCATCAACCATCCAAAGAATTATGAAGGCATCCTTTTGAATTTCCAATCTAAGCCTTTTCATCAATTTTAAAATCATAATGTTGACAGATGATTCTTTACAGAGTCAGAGGGGGACTGATTTTGCGTTTGTACAGGCATTGCAGGTAAACATGTCTATAGAGACTGATTTAGAGTTCTAGGCAATCATGGATAAGAAGGTGCCTGTCCTACCGGCTCTTCCATTGGATCAGGAGCTGCTCGCATGAAAGGGATGCATTAAGCATTATGGTTTTTAGGAAACTTTAAATGCATTTATTCATTTGTTTCACAAATTTTAGTGCATGCTGATTAATTGAAATTACTCACACTCCCGTCGACAAGGGTAGTTGCAATCTTCTTGAACGTATAATGCATAACTTAGAAGATGATATCATGCTAAGAAGGATAGAGCTTATGTCGCATGTTGCACTTATGATTTAAATTCATGGACGTAATTTGTATAGAGGATAATCTTAGACGCCCATTGAATGTTGTCCAAAGAATTGCAATGCATGGAAAGGAAACTATGAACTTTGCCAATTGCATGCGAGGATGCTTGCATTTTAGGTCGGGTTAAGTGCTGAAGGAAGGATTAATTTAATGTTGGACTCATGGCATTCGCTCATGCATGGAGATATCTTGTCAAAGTTTGAAAGCATCTTCATTTAGAATATTAAAGCTTTGATTTCGTTGCATCAACGTAGGGTTTATACGAGTTAGCACTGAATTGTCAATCATTAGAGTTTAGGCAAGGAAAAGTAACGATCATTGTAGAACTTATAGCTGCATAGAAGGAAAAGGTCTATGAATCGCATATTTGCATGGAAAGTTATATCTTGCAATTAATTGCATCTCTAAGGAAAGATCACCTCTTATCGTTAGGCAATTAAATCACTTGTAATGGTGTAACTCAAATGATGGTCACCTCAATGCGCTAGGTAGAGCTAAGCCGCAATAAAATTCTGCCTAGTATCGCACTCGAAAAACTGACTTAATTTTTCCGACCTCAAAGGTCCTACCCACATTCACGGAATGCTAGGGTTAGCTAAACACCTAAGGATCAATTGGCTAATACTAGTCTTTCGTTTGAATTTAGAAACCCCAGGGCCATATGTTATCGGCCTACTAGGGTTACGGTTGGGTTGGGTCAAGAGGACATCCCAAGCCCTACATCTTGACCAAACGTATCCTTGACCAAGGAACACCATTTGATGGGAGAAATAATCCCACACAAGTCAGGTGCGATACCTATGCAACAAGTTGTAACGTCACATGGTTTAGTGTTTAAATCACAAAATAGATTTGCCACTCCTTAGAACAAGGTTGGCGAGTTCTATGTACAAGTCTAAATTGCAAGAGGATGAGTAGTCATCCTGCTACATCACCCTTCCTTGAGGCTGATTTGCCAAGTTAGGGAAATTATGAATGGCCTAGCAAGAAATTGACCAATGAAGATAGGACAACAGGTTTGTCCAAGATTTATTGACCTTAATATAAGGAACCTAAGGTGTTTGTTAATTTGGGTTAACAGGGTATAAACTCTAACCCAAGGATAAAAGGGTAAACAAGCAACTTAGCTTACGAAACCCTTGGGATCTTGCTAAGTCGTAATTGATCTCGGATCGAATGTTGGATGTATTCAGAGAAAAGGATTCACACCTTAGCAGTTGGCCGTGGGACTAGCTTCCAATCCATAGCCCAAAATCCTAGGGTACCACTATGATAATATTCACTATTGATTTGCTATGTAAGAGAACATAATTGATTACCTAGCCTCAACATCTAATGGAAATTACTAAAATTCTTATATCAGATACATAGCATTGTGAAACAGACTCACATTGCAATTTTTCACTTCCTCATAAAGGACTTTTGAAGTTATGGCTACTACCTCTCCTATACCAATTGAATAGAGTGATCTAATCAAATCACCTTTAGAAGGTTACCTTTGAATGTTAGAATAAATTAAAAAGACAACCTAAAGAAATTGTAATTGAAAGTAGCAGGCACCTAGATTTTGCCAATGGTAACATTGAAATAGCCCTAGACTATCAGATCACCAAATTTTCAAGAATTGATAGATTTCCTAGGTCTACCTACTATCTTTTGGGCCTTAGAACCTGAATTGGTTGTGGATCCTCCATTGTGGTGAACTTGACTATGAACCATCTTGCAACTTGATGGTATACTTCCTCTTGTTCCACCCAAGAAGGATTGATAGGTTTGTTTAGTGGAAACTTGAGTTGCTTTCTAGAGTAGGTTACCATATCCCCTATTGGATCTAGAATTTCTTCAATTTTCACCATACTCCTAGAAGGCATGGATGCTTTATCATGCCCTTTCTACTTTTGAGCATCATAAGCTTGGGTATCGCGACATTTCAATTGCTAGTGCCCTTCTCACATGCATAAGAAACATTGTCTTCTAGAGGGGTGGGGAGAACTACCTCAACCAACTTGACCTTATTTACATCCTTCATGATCCATGCCAAAAGATCTTATTGTGTAAGAGATTGTTGGTATTGATTTTGTTGATGGTCTCGGTGCACTCCAGTTGGCAAGCTAATTTTCTCTTATGACTTGCCATCTCCTTATGCATGCCATTGGATAACATGAAATATATTGATAAACCTTCATATTATGAGAAGTCTTGAAAGTCCCACACCATCACTAATCTAAGCCACAATCAATCATCAACAACAAGTGACCTAGACTGTTACACTTGGTGTTTTTACTACAAACATGTGAGTGCCCTTTGAGGATTTGTGGCCCTTGTCCTTATTCTGGGACTTTTTGGGTTTCTTTCCTTCCTCCTCCTTAGATTCCTTATTATTGCTACTACTGCCCTCCCCAGAGTCTTGATCTAATTTTGAGTTAATATAATCTCAACTACAACTTTTATGAATGGACTTGCTAGACTTGTTTCCCTTCCCTTTCTTATTCTTGGAAAGAACCAATTCCGCCCATGGGCTTGTTGAACAAAATGGTTCAAATCATTGGCCACTAGATCTTTTGTAGCCAATGCTTTATGAATATCATGGTCTAACCCTCTGACATACATGGAATGTAACATCTCTCCCGTAGACTTATTAGCCATGTCTTTGAAACTTCTTAGGCTCCTTTTGAATTCATGATCATCTAAGGATAGAATTTTTTTTATCCATGGAATAATCAATTGTTTAAATCCTAAATGTATACAATTAAGACTAATTAAAAATTGAAATACATGTACTCACATGTGAATGCTATCACTATATAATGTAATTCAAGTCCTACTAGTTTACAAACAAAATGATGAAATTAAATGTAGTTTACAAGAAATAAGGGAAACATTAAACCACATATTCAAACTAATGACCAATAAATGCTAGTAAATGAAAATTTCAAAGTCAAAGGCAACATAGTCGAATTAGCATAAACAACAACCATATCATGAACTAACATTGCCCAAGCTAGGATATTAATATAAGGGTAACATTAAACCACATATTCAAACTAATGACCAATAAATGCTAATAAATGAAAATTTCACAGTCAAAGAGAACATAGTCGAATTAGCTTTAAAGAACAACCATATCATGAACTAACATTGCCCAAGCTAGGATATTAGTCTATTAAAGACAATCCCATATATTTAATACTATGATCTAACCTAATGCTTTATCTCTAGGATAACTATAGCCCATAAGAGGACCAAATATCCAAGATATGAAGCACTTTGTGATTTTCCCACAAAACTAGCAAACAATTAAAGATTACATCTTGTTCTCACTAGAACAAGTAGCATGGTCTTGTCTACCTCACGCTTTGGTTCTTTGTTTTTAAGTATGTTTATGCAAAGAATGGAACTAGGCTCATCAAAATATTCTCAGAACCATCCACTCAATGCATGGGATACTCTCGAGATTTTATCTCATAAGAAAGGTTTTCACCCAAGAATGATGCACTCCCCAAGAGACTCACTTGAAAGTTAATGACAAATGTAGTCAAGATCCTCTATTTATAAAGACCTTTTAAATGTCTAGAGAGTCCATTTGTATTTTTGAGTAGGACAATGGGCCTACCTAAAATTAAATAAGCTTGATGAAACAATCAAAATTTAGCATTTTCTTGACAAGTTAGTCGTCACAATTAGTTCCACCTAGTTGACATTAAATTTAACGTTGTCACATGAGTGGTGATTGGTGGAAACACCTAATACAACCCGAAGACAAGAAAAGAAAGGATCATGTGGTAAAGGTTTGTGGCTTGGTATTATAACCACTAGATGTGATTCCTCTCAATTTTGGACTCTTGGAACAATCTTGATGGTATGCCAAAACAACTTAATCCAAAAGATTTACCTCCAAAACACCACCCCACCCCAAACAAAGCATTACAACCCACTTTTTATGAAGCATCCAAGGTACCAGATATCAAGATATCAAGGGCTAAGCTCATCACATGAGAATCTTTACACCCTTAAACAAAAGGAGACCTAGAGGTATTCAAACATGATTTTATTTATCAGATGGAATTGTTAGCTCATATGCACTATAGTATGCTTCTTCAATTGCATCTCACCATAGACCACAAAATACTAATGTTTAACCTTTAGTAGTGACACACAAGTTTGGGATGGAATCCTTAGCCTTGAAAAAAAATCCTTTTATAATAGTATGTTGTTGAATTCTTGAAGTAGGCACAGTGGCCTCTAAGCAATCAATTGGTTTTCTTATACCTTTCTTTCACGCTTAGTCTAGGTTGGCCATTGACTATAAAAAATGGATCCTAGGATTAGTTCCAATAGATGTGCTCTCGATATGCAGCAATTGACTTTCAATGCAAGCCACCTCAGAATTCTGCAAGTCAATTCCCTCCATACCCATAGAGATCAAGCACCCACAAGAAGATTTCCTATGATAGAACCCCACTCGAGATCACGATGGACAGTGGCCACCCTCAAAACTAGCCCAATAGTCCAATAGGTAGATAGGACTAGCTTCAAAATGACGACCATCTCCTCTAATCATGATTGTAATATTGTGAACCCTCAAAACATGCTTACTAGCATGCTCCTCAAAAGGAGATCATCTCCTTATTTAATATTGTAGTCTCAATTTTCCAGCCTCCCTTGAACACATATATTTCCTCTTGAAAATCATGGTGAGATAGCTTACATCTACCATGGGCCACCTTTGCCAAACATGCCAGCTACCAATACGTGAAGCAACGACATCTGTATATGTTGTGGCATCCCACTCGGGATATTGATGGCCTCTATCATCCCTCCATCACATTGATTTCTCTCTCCATCCTAGCCATCGACTCCCTTAGAATTAGGTAGGCAACTCCAAAGAAATCATGATGCAGTCCATCCATCATGCTGCCATCCCACCTCCATAACACATTCCATGATGCACTGTAAACAATGAGAACTTTGTGATACAGTGATGATCACAACCATTACCTCTTCTTGATTGACAAATACAACTAATCTGCATTGATTGCAAGTCCTCTTAAATAATCCATGACAAGCTCTACTAGGGTCATAATCTATTGCTCTCAATCATGACAGATATGGTCACCCCTCAAAAAATCACCTCAAGGCCATACTTGGTCCCTCATGATCATGGTGTGTCTTCAATTTTAGCCCCTACATGATAGGAAAAAAATTATTTATGTATTCTAAGTCAAGCTATGCCAACATAGGTTGATTTTTAGGAGCATGTTTGGCCTCATGCAATGTTAAATATTGAGCTCCTTTAGCAAGGAGCTGATTGTACACTTCGGATGCTAGGATTGGTAATGGATGTGATAAGTCTATCCATGAGGACTTATAGTTATCTAGGAGGCACCAAGGAGCTAGTGGGCTATGGCCATAATTTCTTGGGCATACTACAACTTGCCTAATGACCAAGAAGTCCATTATAGGTCTCCCAAAAGCTCTAATACTAGTTGAGGGTAGATTAGAGGATTTGCTTTTAGGTGGAGTTTGACTTATGGACTAGAAATGGATAGAATAAAGCAAAGATTGTACATATTTCTCTTGTAATAAATATTCATGCTTTCTCAAAAAAAAAATTCTAATTCTACTTTTTGTGTGCTAATATTACATGAAGGAATATATTCTAACATGTTAATTAAGGAATTTATTCGTAAATGTCAAATATAATTATGATAGAATTAATTAGCAAACTAAAATTACTCCTTTGAGAGAAGTGGGTGGGTGAATCTTTAGACAAAATCATCCTAGAACAAGGTGATCTTAGTTAGCTAAGAGGTTTTCCATGAGAGACCTTAGAGTAGGAAATTTTACGAAGAGCTGTACATTGATTGTCCTAGAGTATCATCTTAAAACCAAACCCATTGTCATTATAGGGGCCTAGAGTAAGACTTTATCCTATAGATAGAGGGGTTTATGTACCCAAGTCCTCCTTATTTCTCTCTTTTTAAACCAAGTGTGACACTAGTATGTTTCAATTTGGAATATCTTGCATATAAAGCTACCCAAATGCAATAAAGTGAAAAATAGAAACTTATTTCTAGGGAGAGAATATGGGGAGATACTCTAGCCACACTCACATGAATATAAGTTGTAAGAGGATTATTTTTTTGAGCAAGCATTCATTGAGTAATATAAATCTTCTTAATCTCCAACCTATTTGCTTTCAGCTTCCATGGCTTTCTCTTCTTTCTCTCTCATATTCTTATCTTTCTCTCTCCTCAAACAAAATTTCTCTCTTCCATTTAGATTTTTTATCTCCTCTTATAAGTGGTATTATAAATTAGGCTTTTGATCCATTTGATTTCTCCATTTTTAATATATTTTGCCCTACTTTTCTTTAGAAAATTTAAGGTGACAAGTACACCTAATACATGGGAGGGAATTGCAGGCCTTCTATACAAAGAAATAACTAACTTGGAAGATCTCATAGGAGTCTTGGACAAATTTTCCATCAATGTGGCCAAAATAGTAGGTCATGGACCAATTTTCAATCATTTTGATAGGAATTTTAGAGAAGTTGTAATAAGTTGTCACTAGTTTTAAAATTTAGGGGGTTCTCTTTCCCTTTCTTCAAGTTTTCTCGCAATTTCCATGGATGAACTAGCCAAGAACTCCTCTCTCTCTCAAACCTTGGTCTATTGAGGTCATCTAATACTTGAGTTAGCTTCTTCTTATAATTTCTAGCAAGGAGATAAACAATAGTGAAAGCATCAAATTGTCTTTTGTTGCCTACCAAGAATAGCCCAAATAATGTAGTGCATTCTAGGGGCTATCCCTGATCTTCTCCTATTGCTCTTTAACTCCCACACTAATGTCTGATATCTAGGCTTTATGTGCCAACAATAATTTTCACCATTGTGCATTCTCCTCACTACTTTTGGCATATTCCTCCTCCTAAAACCCTAGGTGTTGACAATAAACAATAGCCATGAAAGCTTGCTTGTAAGCTTCAATTTCTCAATAATATCTTGAACAATATACTATTTTTTAGCCCAAGGATTTATCTATATCAAATTTCTTGAATAAATCAAAGACATTGAATAATATTCTGTGAATGGAGCTTCCATGTATTCAAGATTTGGGAAAAATGGTTATAATGCATCAATTTCTTGCCTCTTATACTTGAAGATTATCCAAATCTTCCAAGGAGTGAATATTGATGTTTATTCATGCTACATTAACCATATCAATGGAACTATCTATCTTTAGAATGAGAAGAAGTAGGAATGGAGTTGACATCCATCATTCGGTTGTGAGCATCACTAAGATACAAAGATACTTCTTGCTTCATTACTCCTTTTTGAGTGCTCTGAGTAAATGGTTTCAGCTTTTTAATACTACCATCAATTGCCACATCATCAACCCACAATTATTGAGTATTCATGTATGATTGCCAATAGGTCACACATAATTGATAATTGCTAGCACCCAACTAAGCAACACAATTTCTAGAGAGTTAGTACACAATTTTGATCATCACTCACAATTACCAACCTCTTGCACACAATTGCAAATCCAAGTTACTAAAGTTAGTTCTCAAGTTGCTTTAAGATCCCTAGCTCCCATTAAATCTTGAGAATATCAAATGCACATAAGAGAGGAGCCGATTTACTACAAGATTTGCACTTGTTTGATACTTGAAAAGATTACAAGTTTATTTAATACAAGAAAACATGCACTCATAAATCAAAATTATAGCAAGTATAAGAAGAGGTAAATAATAATTGTGCATAATAGCTTGGATGATAGTTGGATTTGATTAGGTTTAAGGTGTACGTCAATTGCAAGGAGCATAATCTTAAAAACCTACTAGGGCTACATGATACTTGAATTTAAAGCCATAAGGTTGAGACAAAAAAAACCTAAAAGGACAATATTAAACCCAAATAGTTCAAGGAAACACAACCTCTCAAAAAACTAAACTCATAAGAACAACATCCTAAGTTGAACTACCCTATAAATAAGAAGCCAAAAACATTGAAATTGAGGAAAAGCTAGCTCATACATATAAAAGAGATTAAGAAACAAATTGACAAAAGAATACCATACTAAGATACTCAACAAGAAAGCTCTCAAGAAGATTAATGATACCTATAAAAACAAAAGAAGACCCTAAAACCACCCAAAGTCTAAATCATGTGGGAGAGTAGTACTAATCAATTAGGTTAATCAAGATCCATGATACATGTGCATGCACTTGGACAATGGATTGGAGATCCCAACTACTAAGGAAGGTAGGATTCCTATAATGTGAAAGGAGTTGGAGATTGGAGATACACTTGTTCCTTCACTAATGGGTAAGATAGTCAAAATCATGGACTAAGAGACCAACAAATGTGAAGCTACACCATAGACAGAGAAATATATATGGGAAATGTCGTAGCCCTATTTGATCGATCCTTTCCTTTTCAATTGTAATTCCAATTCTTATTTGCTTATAGAATAGTATGTAATTGTTATGTTGACATTCCCACTGAGAAAAAAGGTGGAATATGGGGGATATAGTGGAACAAAAGATAGGTGACCTTCACTCGCTAGCAAATAACCTAGAGGGGCACACAACCCAACTTGGGGAGGAACTTTGCAAGCCCCTTAGTGATTCAAAGTCCATGTAGAGACTTCCATGTAGAGAGCCTTGGCTCAATATTATATCCCTCATACAGGTACCACATATGGAGAAATGAATATTCAAGCTCCCACAAAGACTCAAGGCTCTTGAAGACTAAAACAAGGTCAAATAGGGCATTTATAGGGCACTCTAAGGTTCTTACATGTGATTATAGGTACATCATTCACTCTTGGAGGTGATACAAAGGTATTAAAGTTGCAGATGAGTCCTATTGAGGTCCCCATAGGGTTTAGTGACTTGGAGTAGCCTTCATACGGGGCATACAACTTGAAATATGGCACTTACAAAGTGTAAACACATGGTGCATGATTAGGCAATTCGGGCTCAAAGTTTTGATCATGGAATTTTTGACTTTAAAACTATTATAGTGTTGAAGTAATCAAATCAAAGAGGGGATCAAGAGCTTTGATTTGAACCCAAAATCTCTGAAATCAGAGTTTTAAAGCTCAATATATAGCCATAATTTTTTTGTCACGAGATCAAGAGCTTTGATTTTAACCAGAAATCCTTGAAATTAGAGTTTTTAAGCTCAAGATATAGCCATCTTTTTGGTAGGGGATACTATAGGTCTCCCTAATATGATAGGCAATGCAAAGGTCCATCATAAGTATACATAGAAAATTACACATCCCATGATGGAATTTACACCTCAAGGAACCCTTAAAGATATTCAAATACAAGGGAAGATAAGTGCACTTAATAATGCTATGTGTGACCATGAGACAAGACATGCTCATAGGCATGCTGAATTGTTATCAAGAATGGAGAAGATGATGATATGTAGCGGCCAAACCAAGTATTTTTGTGGAGTCTAATGGCCAAAAAAATCCTCAATTGATAAAATTCCTGAGTCCAATACTCAAATCATGTCTCAATTTTCTCAATGGACATGATTACGAAAGGGGGACGAGTAGAAAAAAGAGAAAGTTGAGCCAAGTAATAATGCAAGAGTTCCATTTTAGCCCATCAACTCAAATTCCAAGGCATTAATGGAAGGAGAGGCATCACTAATAGTCAATTTGAAGTTGTAGAAACCTCTCAAAGAAATGAAGAATACAATGGGGTTCATTCTCAGTACATGAAATTCTCAATTGCCAAGAAGTCCTCTACCTACAGGTAGGTTTCTACAAATATCTTAGCCACCTTATGGAAATGCTTCTTTTAATATTGGAGGTTAAATTAGTACTTATCATGATCAATTAATGGAAAACAAGTACTTCATGAGAGGGAGCTAAAAGACAAGAGTGTGTTGGTAAAGCATAATGGGTAATAGTCATCTTTCCCATCCAATCTTGAGGAGTGAGTTGCTAAGTTGGAATACTATTTCGATATCTTCCCTAGGAGTGATGAGTAGAAAATTCATTTTACCACATTTCATTTAGAAGACTTTGCCCATACTTGGTGGTATCACATCAAAAGAGAGAATTATTGATGGAATCATGGGAAGCATTTTAGATGCTAATGGCTCAAGATTTTGTCTCCCTAAATGAGAAAGAAAAGCTTGCTAGAAGATGGTATGGATTGTAGCAAAAGATTCTCATTGTGCATGAGTATACCAATCAATTTCTTATATTTATATGGAAAATATAGGCAATGACACAAAGCTCCATAATTATATGTATGACTTACAATATATTTTATTGGATAATGTTATGGCTCAAAACCCCACTACCCTTTTTAAAACTATTGGGCTTGCGAAAATATATGGAAAAAAATATAGAAGAGAGCCTATATTTCATCTCACTTATGGACAACCAAAGACTATTGTAGAGTAGGGCTGAGTTGGTAGCACTTATGGAAACAATAACATACTTATTGGGAGTATAATAATACTTATCTATCCAATATTAATACTTCTAAACTTCAAAGTAATTTCAAGGAAACTCACGTGCCTAATTCAAGGAAAGAAAGGAAAAAGGCTTTTGCTTCAAGTATCTACCCAGACTTCAAGGAAAAACACATAGTTTCACTAATAAATCAACCATGGATTGATTGAAGTATCTACCCACAAATTCATAATATCCCATAAAAGTTTAAGTAGCCAATGGGGTTGAGAAAATCAACATAAAAATGTGCTCAAAGATGCACTTATGTCTTGCAAGTGTGTGCGAGAAGCGATATTTTTGAGCGAGCTTTTTTGGGCAACCTCCAATTCTTATTTCACATAGTCCATTTATTCCTCCTTTTCTCTTGGGCATATATCAAGCACCAGTATTACTCCTCCATTCCCACCACCATCTTGACTACCATTATCACCTCTACCACCACCTACTCCACTGCCATAAACACCAACACCTCCTCCACCACCACCTCCATTGTCACCACTACTACCACCACCTCCATCAACACCTCTATGAGTACTAGTACCACCACCACCACCACCATATCTTACTCACCCCCTCCTCACATCAGCACCACTATCAACAATTCCACCAACACTTGGTTTCTTTCTCCATCCATGTTTCTACCCCTCATGTTAACTATCTCAAGTACAATTTTTCCTCTCTCTCTCTCGCACCATTTTATCACAGCCGACAGTTGTTCCCCTATCACAGCCGACATTTGTTCCCCTTTTGTAGCCATTATCTGGAGTACCAGAGCTACATACGCACATACACATACACGACACTTATCACACTCACAGCACCGTATTTTTAGTTTCCAGTTTTTAGCTTTTCATTCAGCACTTTTATTTTGGATAGCTGGACCTCATCAGTTGTATCAGAGTTTGTCTCATAGGCCAGTTTTGGTCTTTAGAAGACGTTAATATAACTTTCTCTCTCTCTCTCTCTCTCTCTCTCTCTCTCTCTCTCTCTCTCTCTCTCTCTCTCTCTCTCTCTCTCTCTCTCTCTCTCTCTCTCTCTCTCTCTCTCTCTCTCTCTCTCTCTCTCTCTCTCTCTCTCTCTCTCTCTCTCTCTCTCTCTCTCTCTCTCTCTCTCTCTCTCTCTCTCTCTTACTTTCTTGCTCTCATCCTCATCTGATTGGGCTCACATATGGATTGAAGGTATGCATCCATTTACAATGGCCCTTGAATTTCATAAGAGTTTATGGTTAGTATGAGAGCCATTGTGTTAGACACTCTTAGTAGTTAAATTTTTGGGAAATAATAATATCACACTCTTACTTGTTCAATTATGTACATGTACTCTTGCGAAACATGCCCTTAGTAGTTCACATGCGGAAGAGGTGTCACAACCAACACCCTTGACACCTCCAGCACTTTTGAAGCACCTAAAGCTTAGGCTTAAGGAGAAATATCTTGAATATTTGGCCCTCATTTGGCCAAGGAGATGGTGCATCTGACCAATGAACCAGAGATGAAGTTCCTAATGAAGCTTGATCACAAGCTGACAACCAACACACATGCATATGTCTATGTGGAAATTGGAAGGCCAACACTAGAACACACAAAGCTCATAGCTGAACCCCTAACTTGGGATGAGCAACAACATGTTTGCTCCCGCTATGAAGCTGTCACTAAAGGAGTCATAAAGGACATCTCAAAATCCACAGCTAGAGAATTGAGCTTGATACCCTCAGTCTATACTACTCAATGTGTGACAAACAAGGAAAAGCTCGAAGTAATCAAATGAAAAGGGAAAGGACAATGTGACTTTGTGCAGAAATGGTACTCCAACAAAGTTTTGGCAGCCACAATTGGCCACCGACTAATGACACTCACTAAGCAAAGGAAAGCCTTTGGACATCAAGACATGATCCCACATACGTTGCCCCGACCTCATTAAGAGTGTTGGAAATGGTCCATGAGTTCTAGCTTTCTGCCACTATCCAAAAACATCCCTTATACGATAAATTGCTTCTAGAAGAAGAGCTACATGTGGTTAGCAGGCTAGGAGTAGGAAGCATGGTACTTGATGTTAGCGCATATGTCTTTTGCCTGACTCAAGATCCTACAATCCTAGATCTCTATGCTTCCCATCAATACAACCTTGACTTCTTCAGTTGGTTTTGTCCAAGCCTACATGAGAGGAACCCTAAACCATCTCTTGGTTCTACACTAGAGTCACCCGAACCTCTTGAGCAAGAGAAACACAGCTCTAAACACAACACCCGCTCTGATAAGAAGCAATGGAGGCATGTTCCAATGGGTAAGGACAAGAGTCTAGAGAAAACTCCCCAACCAGGAGCAACTACCAATGCAATCGGATGAGGAGCTAAACACAAGGGAATTAGCTAAAGAGCTAGACTCTCCAAGAAGAGAGGCTATGTCCCATGAGGACACACTAGAGAAAGAGAAGGCTGAGGCCCAACCAAGCACATCAATGGCTAACCTAGTTCAAGATCCTAAATCTTAAAAGGATGCACCTCAATTTCCCAAGAAAAAGAGGAGAAAACAATGAAAACAATGTTAGTTGCAAGTGGTTGTAGACGCCAAGAAGATTGAGACCAAGAGTGCTGAACAGATGAGGAATAAAGCATCGAGTCCACCTCCCATTGCCATCTCTCCTAGTGGCGGTGAAACCTCAGACACATCTGTGTGTTTTGATAAATCAAAGAAACCATTACCATCAACAGTTGCTTGCAATGCTCAATCCACCAACAGCAGAACTTACATTGACCAATCAAGAGTGGATACAACACTATCACAATAGGTTGACAAAACTATACCATTCACATCTGAGGAGAACCATGACACAATAACAGCAAAGCCTCAGGAGAAACATGAAAACCCCAAGGACATGAGAAATCCTAGCATTGACCGATCTTGCTCGTCTAGGCCTAAGCCCCTTGCTATGCTAAAGCCTAGGAAAACTCCCAAAACCTTGCATGAGATAGCAACCAAGCAAGCCTTTGTGGAACATAGAAGTGTCACAGAGTGCTTGACCGAGTTGGAGGCTAAACTCAAATTATTCACACGTGTCTACATCCTTGCGGACATAGGCACATTCCCTAAGGAGCAACTTGAGGAGTATTTGTCATATCTGCTAACTTGGGAAGAGTAAGAATATCTTAACGAGCACTATGACAAGCTCCTACATGGAACGCATGCAACTCATCTCTGACAAGGAAGTCGATGAGCTACGCTTAACTGTGACATTCAACGAAGTGCTTTACCAACCAAATCTCTAGAGATAGAGCAACTAAAGTGACAATCAGAGGGTCAAGTCAATTTAAAAAGTGTTGGTTTGAAAACCGTGCTACAATGGCTAAACTTGGAGCTAAGATTATGACAGTCTCAGAGGAGTGATTGGGGGTCTCAAAGAGACCCAACCTATGTGGCGCCAACTTCCTTTTCAATACTAACTACCATTCAAGGTATGGACTTAGGTATGGAGGGGATCTTGAGTTATGTGGAGAGCATGGGGGAGGGAGGAGGCATGTAGAGCAACGTGTGTGGCTATCTCCCCCCCCTTTATACTATATGACCCCTTCTCCCCCTGAAGCTTGAGGGGGAGAGGGAGAAGAGGGCGTGCTGTTGCTGGTGTGAAGAGCCACCTCCTGCCTATTGCCATACTGCTGTCGTCGCGCTGCTGTCGCGCCCTCCCGTCCTCCTCACCCACCATCATCATCATAATCTCCTTCATCGTCGCCAGCACCACCCTCCTCATCATCACCTCCATCCTCATCTTCTCTCTCCATGGTCGTTTTCTATCATTGAAGCATTAGAAGCTTCTTTGGAAGCTTCTAATTTAAGCCTCCATAAGCCTTGTTCTCCATGCCTTCCCTGGGAATTTTAAAACCAAGTCCCTAAGGCCTGTGTCCTGCGCGGAAGGAGGAGATATCGGATAGAAGTAGATTCGATACGCAAAGTGACCCAAAGGAGAGTTGCTGGAACGAAATTACTACGTCAAATGGCCCCCAAAAAAAAGATGTGAGATGCACACGCAGGAGCGGTACCCTATAAGTGTAATATCCCAAACCTCGCGAGAACAAGGCTTGGGCAAAGGATGGGAGGGAGCGGTAACAAAGGCTTATAGGCTTAGTTTTTTTTTTTTGTAGACAAACTCACCGTAAAAGTAAAATGAGCCACCATGCGTATAAGCTAATCATCATCTTCTTTATCTCATCATTGTCTTCATCACTGCTTCCTTCTCATCTCCACACACTTCTACTCGAAGACCCTCCATCATGCAACAGAAAAAGTACAGACATCCTCGATAGCATCACTGGTGGTGAGGGGGAGAGTTTGATACAACGACAGCCTATTGATCAATAGCCTTGCAAGGCTATATAACTTAGTTAAAGGCTAATTCGGTAGGTCTTACGTTTTATAGTTGGGCACCTATAAGAGAATTGAAGATAGAAGTGAGAGAGATTGTGTGTGTGTGTGTGTGTGTGTGTGTGTGTGTGTGTGTGTGTGTGTGTGTGTGTGTGTGTGTGTGTGTGTGTGTGTGTGTGTGTGTGTGTGTGTGTGTGTGTGTGTGTGTGTGTGTGTGTGTGTGTGTGTGTGTGTGTGTGTGTGTGTGTGTGTGTGTGTGTGTGTGTGTGTGTGTGTGTGTGTGTGTGTGTGTGTGTGTGTGTGTGTGTGTGTGTGTGTGTGTGTGTGTGTGTGTGTGTGTGTGTGTGTGTGTGTGTGTGTGTGTGTGTGTGTGTGTGTGTGTGTGTGTGTGTGTGTGTGTGTGTGTGTGTGTGTGTGTGTGTGTGTGTGTGTGTGTGTGTGTGTTGTCAACCTTCATCTTATGCCTTGTTGTATCCACCAAGTGATGCAATGAAGTAGCCACCTCAACATGACATAGAAGAAACAATGCCACAACTAATCTCTACAACTACAATCACCCAATGTCCAAGAGAAGGAAGCTTCAAGTTGGGAAATAAGGCATGATGGATGGCAACAAAGAGAAGTAGTTTGAATTTGAGACATCAATCAAGATGGCTTCGACAATCCCAACCACTATATAAGCTTTCCAAATACTTGAGAAACTTGTATTGTTAAGTAAAAGATGAATTTATATGCTGAAATCAAAAAATATATTAATGCTAGGGAGTGAGAAATTAAGGGAATGAAAGGGAGTCTTGAATATAAACATAGAGTGATCTCTAAGAGGAAACTATAATGAGTTTATTGTTTAACTTGTAAAGATTATTGGAAAATGTGTACTTTTTTGAAACTATGCATATGTGATATGCTTTATTTGAAAACACATAATAGGAGATTTGACTTATTAAACTATCAACTAAAAGAGTAATCTAGATCAATGATATTGGAAGGTCATTGGGAAGGGGAAACAACCACATGAAGCTAAAGTAAACTTGTAAATAGGGACTTATAGATGGATTCTCTTTAAGTGTAAATAAAATATAGAATTCATTTAGAGGAAAAGTGTGTAAATCTTGACATGTGCTTTGTGACCTAAATACTAGGGAGCATAGCATGTATCACCTTATGCAATTAGACTTAAAAGAAGAATAAGTTATTGTGAATTATATGTCTTTGAAAGGATATTCTTTTGAATTGTTAGACTGGATTTTATGATAAGAATTATTCTTTTGAAAGAAAAGATGGCTCTTTTCCTAACCAAACAAGTTGATTGATTGACTCTATGGAATATCTAAGTGACAAATTGCACAAAAACTGTTGTGCCCTCATGGGAGAATATATAGTTACATACTAAACCTCCCCTAAGGTTAGTGGTGAGAGCCCTTTATCCAAGGGGCTATTTGACCACACTGGAGGTTACAACCAACCCCAAATGTGAGAGGTCTCTATGTAGGGAACCCTTGGGCGTAGGAGGAGGTGAGGGTGCAAGGGGGGTCCTTACTAGTAAACCCTTATGCTCCTAAGAACCGCCTAACCTCTACATGACCTATGATGGACTTCTTGGAAGGCCTTGATACTTGATAAGGGTGGATTGGTGAAAGGTGTACATGAGATTGGACACAAGTCTAGAATTCAATGACAGAATGCTAGATTAGCATTGCACCTTAGATAAGTTGTGGGACAAGTACATTGTTTTATAATTCCTTTCAAAGACTTCCTTGACATTGTCTTTATTTCCATGACATAATTTACATGAATAGACTAGTATTTAATGTCTAATTAAGAAGAGAGAAAGTTGCCAAATGCATGATTACCTAGTGTCTTGTCTAAGACCCTCATCAATGCCATTTTAGGGGAATGGAGTCGAGACTATACCTTACTGGTAGAGCGGTCAACATATATTGCTCCCCCTCGTTTCTCACTCACTATGAACCAAGTGTGACATTGATCTGCTTCAGGTTGAGTTGCATTGCAAATGCAGTGGCTCAAGGATTGATGCTAGCTAAGTTGATATGTGGCCTTAATGGCAAATTAGAAACCCAGATCCTTATGGATTATGGCCAGAACCTTTCATTGGGAGGTGGATTGGAGAGGGCCTATGTGACAAATCCCTAAGGACTATCAGATGTGTGGTGTCATTTAGGAACAGTCTCTCGATGCACCACTAAAATCCTATTGCTAAGGGATCCTCAGTTGAGTCATCTTACACATAGTATCAAAGCAAACACGAATAAGTTAGCAATAGCTATGCATGTATTACATTAACATTTTTACTTGTAATTTCAAAAGTGGAATAAATTACTCTTGCAATCACAACTAAACCATACTATGTTGCAATAAACTTTCCCTTGACTTCATTAAGTTATCTTTAAGTTGCATACTTGTGCATAATTAGAGTAGTGCAATGAAAGTATGGTGGGCCCTAACCCACGTCCTACGATACAACTTTTGCTAAGAGCCAATAACCCCTAAGTTCTCTCGTGATGAGGGTATCTCAATTTCTCTAAGGGGGAAAGAGGATGTAATACAGAACCCCATGAGAACAAGACTAGGAGGGGATTAATAAAGGCTTATAGCCTTTGTTTTTAAGTATACAAACTTATCGTAAAAATCAAATGAACCGCTATGCATATAAACTAATCATCATCTTCTTCATCTCATCCCCGTCTTCATCACCAGCTTCCTTCTCATCTCCAAACATTCTACTCATCACACTTCTACTTGGAGACCCTCCACCATGCAACTACAAAAATGTGGACAGCCTTGATGGCATCACTAGTGGTGAGAGGGAGAGTTATATGATGACAGCTTGATCAATAGCCTTGCAAGGTTATATAATTTAGGTAAAGGCTAATTCAATATATCTTCACGTTTTATTTTGCAATGTTGGGCACTCGAAAGAGAATTAGAGAGAGAGAGAGAGAGAGAGAGAGAGAGAGAGAGAGAGAGAGAGAGAGAGAGAGAGAGAGAGAGAGAGAGTGTGTGTGTGTGTGTGTGTGTGTGTGTGTGTTCAACTCTTACTTGAGTTGAATCTTCGATGCCTTTGTATTTATTGAAAACATGTTCTCAAAAATTGACTAAGCTCCATGTGAAGCTTAGGCATTCTTGATATGTCCCAACATAGTATTATCAATTATTGTAAATAGCCAATTCTTCCTTTTTTTTTCATTTTCATTCCATTATTTCCACACCTATAATTCATCAATGCAATCTCACAGGGTTACTCATCTCTAGCTCCTTTTCTTCACCTAAATGAACTCATAAATGCCTTTTCTAATAAGGAAGTTCGTCACACCGAACATCCATGATGGGTAGTAGTTATTATCTAGCTTCTCAATGATGGGGTTTCCACTACTCTCTGCCATTATTACAAAAATTATACAAAATAGCAAGTACATATTTTGCAACCTTTCACAACAAGTGCACAATAATATACCAAGTACATATGTACAAAATAGCAAGTATATATTTTGCAACCTTTCACAACAAGTGCACAATAATATACCAAGTAGCATTTTTTACAGAACGGCTCAACAATACATGTAATCTGCAACTTGTTTACATATAAAAAATATATTTTCTTCTTGGAAAACATCTCAAAACTTACAAATTTGAAATCTGTAACCTATGCATGCACTTTCAATCGGCACAGTCGAAATTGCAATATGCCCGGAAATTGTTGTCCACAGCCTTGTGTGTCTAAAACAGGGCCAAAATGGCCTCAGATATCCAAAAAAGAAGCACAAAGCCTTAAAGGCCATATCTATAGAATATACAATGCTTTCCTCATAGCAAATCTCACAACAATCTGATATTTTCACTATGTCTTGCTTCCTGTGCCTCAACAAACACTATCCAAGAGAAACAATGGAAGAATGGGAGAGCTTCTTTCCCATTACTTTCTTGCTCAAATCTTTGCTTCTTCTCCTTCACTTTGGCATTCAAAACCAGCCTCTCTCAGTAGCGCCACACTAATATTATGTCAAAAATCATGTGGTGGAGGGACTTGCTTGAACTGATATGCCAAACACACACCATACACACAAGAGAAAGCTCACTCAAGAATATAATGAGAGAGATGGAGACCAAAACCTTGTCTTGCTCCTTTCTTCTTCTTCTTCCACACACAATACAATGTACACAAAGTATAGATAAGATACAACATAAAGGAAAGTGGCCTACTATGTCAAACAATGCATAACTGACTATACTAATCAACTGGTGCTATAATTATGCCAACTGTAGGTAGGTCCAACAAACTAAATATAATAATTGATTAGTCAATGATTATGTGAGGTCCATCATCACTGTCCGTACATATTGAGCTTGCCATCTCAACAGAAGACACCAAACCCTACTGTACATAGGTCTTTGTGGTATGTAAACGTATCAAACCTCTATACAAGTGCATGAAGTTTAATGGGGGGGAAAGGCCAATCCCATCACCCAGAAGCAATATCATTGATAGACATGTACAAAGATGATGCAAATCTTATATGGGCTTTATTTTTATACTTCATCCCTATTTTTATTGTGTATTATAGAAGCACTAAATTTCTCTAAAGTCACTCCAAAGTCTCTCTAACATGTGTCCTTGACAAAGTACAAAGTATTTTCTTAACTACCCACAAGCAATACCAATTGGTACAATTGGTTAATGATGAAGAAAACTATATATGGGCCTAATGCTTGTACCTTTGTCCTATTTTTACTATGTATTATAGTAGTAAAATAACTTCTTTATGCAACCCCAAAAACGTCGTAAAGAGGGTTCTTCGAATTCTTCCAACTTGTATGTTAATAGTATTTTGTGAAGGCTAAAATCAAAGAATATCAAAGCAAAGTGAAAGCTAAAGTTTTGGATTTATTTGATATTGGATTATTATTTTCGGAGCTCCCCAATGTATTACTTATGGGTACTTGAATTACTTATTGTACTTATATTATTTTGTGAGTGGGCTCACTCCCATGCGCACTATACCATCACTTGCATTTGTATTTGTTGTACTCGCAACAATAGCTATCTAGGTTACACACATGTATTTATCATTGTATTAGTGTAGCCATAGACTAATAAGGTATAAGTATGCTTCAAGGAATGACTTGCCTAGATGCTAAAAAGTTAGTAGGAGGGAGGGTGCAAACCTAATTCACAATATTGGAAACCCTAAAATGCAAAAAGGCACAAACCCTAATCCACAAGTGTGCAAACCCTAAAGTGTAAAAGGGACACAAACCCTAAAATGCAAATGGGATGCCACCCTAGAGAAGTGACCTAACTGTAATCCTCATTTGTTTCTATGTAAGGGTGGTAGGTCTCAATTGCATTTATCATTTTAGTGTATCCACGTTGCGGAAGCTCTACCAATGCAACTATTGAAGCTTCTATTCTATCATCTTGCCTCCATTGTTGAGAGTGACTGAGAGAAAGAGAGTGAGTGAAAGGTGTATTGAGTGAGGACTAAGAAAAGTGAAGCTATATATCATCTTCTTTACTCTTCTTCTCCTTCTTTACTAGCTTCTCAACTTTTGGTATGCTCAATGGTGTGGATGCAAAGAAGTGACAACATCGGATTGTGTTTCTTAGTCATGGAACCATCTTCAATTCTTCAAGATTTTGGACTATGATCCAAGAAGATAAGATATGTGAGTTCACTACACCTCAAAGCTAGTATTGTATTCTTAATTTGTTGGGATAGAGAGGAGAATGCGTGGTTAGTTAGAGCACAGTGTTGAGAGACAATATGAGATATTATCGCCAAAGTGAGTTGCAACTTCTAATAGGAAATAAGTCCATCCAATGTCCCAACTGTGCGTTTAACCTAATAAATTGCCTCCATTACCAAGACAAAGGACGGTATAACCACCGAGGTTCTCACACTCCTACTATGCGTAAAAATAGGAGGCCTGTCCTCTTGAGTGGATTTTATTTATGGGGTATTGATCATCCACACATGCAACTTGCAGACTCCAAAATACATGTGGCAGCTAGGCTAGAAAGGCCAAATCAAAAGGAACCAGTTTGTCAAGTTGAGATTGGAAAGAATGGATTTGTTAGACTAGACAAAAACAAAAAATTCAAAATGAAAAACACAACAAAAAAATTTTTAAAAACACCCAAAAAACACAAAAATGTAAAAACATAAACAAAACTCAAAACTCAAACTTTTCTTCCTTAAACAAACCATGTGATATTAGTGTAAATTGAAGATACATCATGCTTGTCATGCTTGTTGGGTTATGGTGTATTGAAGCTAAAACAACTCAAAAAATGCAAAACACAAAGCTCAAAATTCAAAACTTAACTATTTTGACTTGATCAATCCATGTATCAATATAGATGAAACTTTCTTATCATGGATTATTGATCATGTGTGCATTGAAGAAAGAAGGGTGAGTAAAACTCAAAAAACATAAAACTCAAAACTCAAAACTCAAAAGGCAAGGCAAAAACTCAAAACTCAAACTTATTTTACATGGACAATTTTTGTCACACCAATACGAATTGAAACTATATCATATTTGTCACAGTTGTTTGCTTGTATTTGCATTGCAATAAGGGAAGTGATTAGAACTCAAAAAACAAAAAACTCACAATGAAAATATAAAATACACAGCCATTATTTCATGAGTATTTCATTATTTGGTTGGTTGTCACTTATTGTCATTTGATACTTACGATCCTTTGCATTGAGGATTAGAGTTCATTCGTATGAAAAGATCATTCTCATCATAGTTCATTCTCACTGTAAGTTCACTCACCATATTTCACTCATTTAAGTTCACTCTCACTAGAGTTTACTCTTGCTAGAAATCATACTCATTAAGTTCACTTATATCAAGTTCACTCATATCAAGTCCATTCATATCTAGTTCACTGATATCAAGTTCAATCATATCTAGTTATCACTCATATCACGTTTATTCACTCATATTAAGTTCAATCATCTTGAAAGTTTACTCATATCACATTCACTCATTAGGTTCACTCATATCAGGTTCCTTCACTTATATCAAGTTCACTCATCTTGAAAGTTCACTCATTTTTAGTTATCACTCATCTTCTTGAAGTTCACTCATATCAAGTTCACTCTCATAGTTCACTATCGCCAACTCATCCTTGAGAGTTCACTCTTGTAAATTCACTCTCATGAGTCCATTCTTGTCAATTCACTCTTGCAAGGTCCACTTTTCTTAAACTACAATCCCTTTTTCTTCCCATTAGGTGAACATTGACTCATTAACCTATTAACGATGGTTTTACCCTATGGTATTGCTTGCACATATGTATAGTGAATTTGAAAGAAAGCCAGATTTTTAACTCTTATACGTTCAAAGTGTCTCAAGTGTCTTGAACACTCCATGTTTTGGAATCAATTTGTTGGAAGAAGCGTTTAACTACCTTTGAAATTCACTAAGAAGCTTGTACAACCAAGGTCAAGTAGGCTAGGAAATACTTTGTCACATTACAAGGACCTAGCACATCTAACACCTAGGCAACATACATTAGGCTAATGTCGCCTAGAGACATTTAAGATCGTGGTGCACAACCACAACAAACATTTCCACATCTAGGCATAAAACCTACTATAAGTTGAAAGGGGGAAATCATCCTAGCCTAGCATGTCACCATGAGCAGAATTCCAATCATTGTGTGGGCTCGATGAGTAAGAATATAGTGATCAAGTACAAATAATTTGAGAAGAAGCCATCCATTGAGCCCACAATTTCAACACTTGCATTTAGTGCACAATCACTAGGAAATAAACCAAAGAGATTAAAATTTGAAGGATAGAAACTTCAAGACAAAAAGGTTTAGATATACAAATAGAGTTTACAATTTTAGAGATTCAAATAGTAGAGGCCCACGTGAGGCTACACCAAACCTTGACTTAGCAAGAAAAGTCAAAGAGTTTGCCATTTGGCCATTATAAGAGCCTAACACTCTAATCAATGCCCATAGAAGACTAGGCTGAGAAGTATTTTTTGAGAACTTAACAACAATGAGCAAACAATCCCATCCAACTGTCCATTGACAATATGACTAAGCTAGCAACTCAAGAGCCAAGGCCACAACTAGCAAACTTGATGGAGATAGAAACATCCATAAAGGTTGACCTAAGATGCATTAAGTGTGGCATCACTCATATGTATCATGATTGTCCAACATGCAAGGTGTCTAGTAGTACCCTACTAACTAGGTCTACTAAGCCTAACATCCAAAAGTTCAAAGCCATCAACACTAACCCAAAAGATAAAGGGCTAATACCTCTCGTGCATATCTTAGGGTCAAAGACACTAGCACTAACCCAAAAGATAAAGGGATTATACCTCCTACATATCTTAGAGTCAATCTAGCTACCAAGAAAGAACTCATCATTGATGCTCTCATTAACGAAGGTTCCGATTACAACATCTTGACTTATGATGTTTGGACTAAAATCTCGGTCAACCTGATCTTGTCTGAATAAATACACTTATCAAACCTTGTGGAGGACCTTATCCCCTCCTAGGATGATGCAAGATTATTTTGACTATAGAGATTAAGAGCCTACCTATCATTTTCTATGTTCTTCCAAACCAAGAAAATATGGGTAAGGAAGTCTAGCTTTCATGTATGCAACCCAATGTGAAATCAACTATGTGGCACACCACATGCACTTGAGCTCACCAAATATCAATATTGTAACCACTTTAAATAAATGAAACTTTATATCTTCTTTAGGGAAATGCAGGGAGCTTGCCTCAAAGTCAGAGAAGGACCTTAGTGAGGATGGCCAAAGAGATCTAAAAGAACTCCTCAAGGCACAAGTGGCTAAGAGGAAACCACTTAGTAGGAATCCTCCTAGAATTAAAGAGAAGACCTAAGCTACTAGGAATATTACAAAAGCTTCTCAATCTATCATGAAGGGCCATTCATCTAGAAGGAGGAGAAAGCCCAAGGTATATAATTAGAAGCATCGATGGAGAGCTAGCACAAAATTGCAATGGATTCCCAAAGCATTGCTACGTGCTCAAGGGTTTTATGCAAGAAATTATTAGATTTGGTTGCCAAAACCACCCGCAAAGCCACCTCCACTAACCACAGCCAAAGTCCCATTGAAATCCAAGCAAAAGAGAAAGAGATCCAAATACAGATCTAGGTCAAGGAACAAGATGCTTAGGTAGCCGAAAACAAGCAAGCTAATGATTGATGAAAAGCTATTTTTTGTGACATTAGCATCCACAATTTGGAAGAGCAAATGCTTGAGGTAGTTGTGAATTCACAAACAATCACAAATTTGTTGGTGATATCTAGCAGCCGTGGAAAAAGTCATGAAAAAAATAACCATAATAGAGCAAGAGAAGAATCACTTGATTCATGTGTCACATCTTGGGTAGTGCATAGCAAGAAAGAAAGACATTATAGCATTGGCCCAAAAATCAAAAGGACAAAGTGAGTTTGAAAGGCAATGATATTCTAGTAGAGGTTTAGCTCCAAGATATGAGAGTCATCTAACGAATATTGCTAAGAAAAGAAAGGCACTTTGAACTTCCATGCCTAATCCAATATATGTAGCCTCTACATAAGAGTGTTTGCGATTGTCTACGATGTCAACATTTCTAAATTTTCTAAAATATATCATTTTTCTGACAAACTCCTTTCAGAGGAAGAGCTGCATATTCCTAGTCAATTGGGACAAAGCAACATGATGATATATGTTATTAGATATATTTTCTATCTCACACATGATCAACAACTTCTTGATGGCCATGCTTCATTACAATATAATCCCAACTTCTATGAGTGGTTTATTCCAAGGGTGAGTGATACAAAATCACATTTTTTATTTGCTTTTACTACCACACACGATGAATGTTCATCAAATTATGTAAAGTAGAGTGATGTACATAAAACTTCGATTCACAAGGACACAGTAGCTAAAAACAGTGTGTTATAAGGTCTGAGATACACACTCGACTTTCTTATATAATTAAAATATATATGGTGAATATTATGTTGGCACAGAGAGAGAACAGATGAGAGAAAAGAAAGATGTAGAGAGAGAGAGAGAGAGAAATTGACAACACACTAGGGACTGGAAGATGGGCCAGTCCCCCCCCTTCTGGAGTTATATTATTGACAAGGAGCAAGCTCCTCCGTTACACATAAACCAGTTCTTACTTGTAGATCTTGGAAACAAGATCACGGTTCCTTGCACAGTATACAACCGGCTAACACTTTCACAACAAGTCGGCACCTTTTGATCCTTCTTGAGTCTCCTTCTCTCCTACATAATATGTGTAGGGCTCTCCTCTTGTTGGCGCTTGATTTCAGCAGAGCTTCCGCAGCACTTGAACCTTCTCTTCTCCTCTTGGAACTTGATTTTAGAAGAGCTTCTGCAGCACTTATCTTCTCCTCTAGGAACTTGATTTCAGCAAAGCTTCCGCATCTCTTCTCCTCTTGGAACTTGATTTGAGTAGAGCTTCCACAACACTTGCACCTTCTCTTCTCCTCTTGGATGCATGCAAAGGAGAGCTTCTTTTCTTGGAGAAAGACTTGAGTTGATCTTCATGCAAGATGTGGCTGTTCCAGGGCCTACTCTGCAATACCAATTTTGAGATATCTCTCTATATGTTGCTCACATGAAAAAATGTCCAACACAAAAGTTGTAGATCTCGTTGTTTTTGATAACTCTAGCGGCCCGTTTTTTAGAGATCTTCTTTCTATTGCAAGATATTTTAAAAATGGATTCACCATGCCTTTTTTAAAAAGAACAGCTTCTCAAACTGTACTCTTAACTTGTGGTCCATGCAACCACCTTAAGGAGAGTTCATTAAATTGCATTGGGCCTCAACTTTAAGATTGACTTCCACACAAAATTTTGTGTCATTTTAGACCTTAAAAAGAGAAAATCACTTCTCTCCTCACTTCCAATGGATCACGTCTCTTGTCTTTCTTAGTGAGATAATTACATCTCTTGTCTTTCTTAATGAAAGAAAAGACCTTAAACCTTGACTTGTAAGGGAGAGGATGACCCCAAATGAATGCAATGCTCATTACACACAAGTAAACGTTCCCAGGCGTCCCCGGATGCACACATAAATACATATACACAATGCTAATGCACTTCCTCTTCTTAGAACTTTATCCATCTTCATTTATGTGTAACTCCTTAGTTCTTGTGTACACTCTTACACTTGGCAAACACTTCTTTCCCCCTTCATAACTTGTACTACATGAATCAAATATCCCCATCACAGTGCTCTGATCACCCCATTAAGTGATGCACTAGGAATACTGGTCTCTAAATGGTCTCATGGCCATGCTAGATCATCATCAACACTTAAAGAAAAGTGAGTCGTTAATTTATTGACATAAACTTTTTTAAATAGAGAATGTGTAATAAGCAATCAATTTAGTGACACAGTGTGCTTGAGACTTTAGAACCTAAGGCTAAAGCTATTAATTCCCCTACTAACTCAACCCACCAATTAGATCCAATTGAGATGGCTAGATCCTTGAACCCTTCAAAGGAGGTTACTCAAAATCACCTCCAAATCATCCCTACTAGACCTAATCCTCCTTCTAGCCTCCAACCTTTGCTAGTATATTGACCATTAAGTACCATGGCTGCTCATTTGGCAAAGAAATTCCATTCCTCTAAAACAGTGGCTACTCCAATTTGATGCCATATTCATCACTTATGCCAGGCTATTCGTAATGATAGATTTAGGCCTTGTTGATAATGTGACGATACAAGTTGCTTCCAAATGGCATCCCACTTGGTAAGAGAGTGAACACATCTTCCACAAAAACCTCTTGGTTCAAGATGAATATATCAAGGCACTTCTTCCACAAGCAATTGCACTCATTCTGACTTATTCCCTCTTATGCTTCTATGACCAAAATCAAATATCAATCAGTTACGTAATGAGCTTGAGCAAAATTGCAATTCCTTGAGTCTATTCTTGTAGAAGTGGTATTCTCATCGACTGAGATTGCTTGTGATGGCAGTCATCTTATGACAATGGCTAGGAAGCATCATACATTCAATACACTTTAATCTGATCCAACTTACTATGAGACCATTTCCTTATGCTCTATCATCCTCTCTCAAAACCTAGCATTGCTACAAAATTTAAAATATCACCCATTGCTTGATAAGATTCTAACTGTAGAGAAATTTCACATTGCTAGTTGCTTTGCAAGATCATCCTTGCTTAGCAATTTGATTACTTACATTTGTTGCTAGCTACAAAAACCAATTGGCATGAATGCTCTTGTTGTTGAGTTGGAGTACAATCTAATTTTCTATGAATGGTGAATCCTAAAAGCTACGAAATACTAACCCTTGTATATAACTAACCTTAGTTTGTTCGTATATAATTTCCTTTAATAGCACTAACAAGAGCCAAATCCCTTTGAATTGTAGAACTACGCTACATCTTATGTGACAGCAAGATCAAAGGTACAAGATCACAACTTTTACTAAAGGTATGATAGTGAAATGTAAAAAAGTTACTTGTGGCTCTTTCTATCTTTTGACTTTGAATCTACTACATTGTATTCACAAAGCTTTACCAAGTGAATGCATGAAAATGTCAAGCGACAAAGCTATTAAAATGTATGTGTGGTGCTAGAGGCACATGTAACTAAATCCCATAAGCAAAGAGTGAGGTGTATGTCCAAGATAGAAAGCTATAAAACAATGTACTTACTTCACTATCAAATCAATGAAGTCTCTTTCATGCTATCATGGTCTCATTCTTATTCTTATTCTTTCCCCCATTATCTCTTCCTCTCTTCTTGCTCAACCATATTTTTTAACATGTATCAAAGCCTCTTTCCTAGAGGCTATATGGTTGTGGGAGTGTCCGTAGAGCTCTAATTCAAGGTTTGGAAGGGTCCAAGCAATTGTGGTGTTGCTATCCAGGAAGCTCTTGGAGTGGAGATTAAAGGCTAGGAGCTACAAACTCCATTAAGGAAGGTTATCAACATCAAGTATGACTCCGTATTACACTTATTTTGGTTCACCTTAAAGGCTTGCATTATCAAGAAGAGGAAAAGTGGCACTATCAAGAAGAAGAGGAGTAGCAACCATTACAAAGGTTATATAAGTTCTACTCGGTGGCTCTTTCTTTTGTTCCCCATTACCTAAAAGGGGGCACCTTAAGCCCTATGATTAAGAAGGTAGCTTGGTGAAGGCTTCCTAGGTTGCTTCAAGCTCACAAGTGGCTTACAAGATAAGAAGGGGGCCTAGTTCAATTAACAGAGTCTGAGAGAAAGAGAGGTGAAGTAAAAGAGAAGAGAGAGAGAGATTTTGCTAACATTGAAGCTCCATCCCGATTTAGCTTGCAGTCAAAGGATGTTCTGACTTTGATCAACCTCTACACATACATCCTGAAGGCCTCATCAATCTATGCCAATTAGTGGCACTAGAGAAGAGAAGAAAGGAAGATTTATTTGGTCTTAAGAAAGAGCTTGAAGCTCTAAAATTTAGTTGTATGCTACTCAAGGAGCAACTACCACAAAATCAACCCCAACAAACGAACATTCTAGACATGCAAAAGTAATCGGTGCCAAGTCAAAAATGTCCTATTATCTCCTTATTCTAGACATGCAAAAGTAATCGGTGCCAAGCCAAAAATGTCCTATTATCTCCTTATTCTTCCTCCTTAAGAGCCATAACCTTATTATGGTTAAATAAAACCCCTTTCACACCTCTTCTCCTTCTTTGAGCTAGTTTTTTGTTTAAGCCTTGTTCACACCTAAACTAGTTTAATGTAAATCTCTTTCACATCTAATTTTTATTCAAACTAGTTTATTTAAAGGTCCAATATAGTATATAGCCACACTACAATGGGCCATTGGTTAAAAAGGTTGTCCCTACAAATCAAAAACTATATATTGTAAAATCTTGAAAGTGTCTCTTATTCAAGATTTTGCTTCTCAAAAATATTTTTTTATTAATTTTAAAATTTCAAAATATTCATTGTAATTGGAGTTAGACACTGTTGTATGGGTTGCTAGTAAAACCTCTCCATTCCCAAAGTGCCTAAAATAAAAACAATGGAAATTTTTAATGGTGATGGTTTTCATACATGGAAGATAAAACCCATGTACCATCTCATACACAAGGACTTATGGGAGTTGTTTGAAGAAGAAAAATATCCTAATGACCCACAATGGAGGAGGAAAAGTAATAAAAACATTAGGAATTATTGCATAGAGCCTTTCAGATGATGTATTCCACCACATTTTGGGGATAAAAGGGGCAAAGGAAGCATGGAAAGAGCTTGATAAAATCTTTGGTTCACAACTAAAAATTCAAATTTTAATATTTTGATGGAATATTTCAATTTGGACCTAAATAACTTTGACTCCCTAACATCACTCATCAATAAATTCAAATGTCTAAAGGTGCAGCTCTCTTCCATTGGCAAAGATATTAAAGAAGATGAAGTAATTGCCATGTTATTCAATAGTATAAATAAACAAAACAAAAGTTATGACAAGTGGTAGCAACACTGAGGAATGTACTTGTTAGAAAACTCAATGTAGTTGAAGCCACTTTATATGAGCGAGAAGGCAAACTTAAGGAGAAATCCTAATACTCTACACCTGAGCCCCATAGTAGCTAAAGTTTACAACAAAGGTTCTTTTTCAAAAATAATTTGTAGGATCTATGAGAGAAATGGACACAAAGAGCAAGATTGTTGGAACAAGAGAAAACCAAGGTGCAAAAACTACAAGTTTGGATACACTGAGCAAGAATATTGGAGCTAGAAAGTAAAACTCTAAAGAATGTCTTGAAACTCTCTTCTAAATAGTAGATTTCCTACACTTTGTTTGACACTACATGAGCTAGGGGCCTTGTAGGGATTCAAGGGGGAAAACCTACATCCTCAAGTTTAGTTATCTGGAGGGTAAGCTAGAACCCAAGAGAGGATGTTAAAATAATGTATGTGTTGTGCTAGAGGCAAAGTGCTAGAGACATATGTAACTGAATCCCATAAGCAAAGAATGAGGTGTATATCCAAGCTAGAAAGCTATAAAACAATATACTTTTTTCACGATCAAAATCAATCGTCTCTTTCATGCTATCATGGTCTCATTCTTGTTCTTCTTTCTCCCATAATCTCTTCTTCTATTTTTATTCAACCATGTTTTGTAACAAAATCAAAGCAATGCACATTCTAGACTTGACAACAACATCATGGAAAATAGATGAGCTCTGCAGATTTAAACTATAGTATATGAAAACAACATCATCGATAATAAAAGCATTCTTTGAAGATTCAAAGCTCTGGTAATCTCATATGATCATCTAAGTGACTCTAACCAAAGACATGGACATCCAAGTGCCATCGATAATGACGTATAATTTCTTCATTGATAGCATACTTTGAGTACAACATCTAATGGTCATGTATCTCTTAAGTAGTAGTTGCAACTTGTTTCATCAACGAGCACACAAGTCTTCGTCACCAAGGACATGTTCTTCTTCAGTAATGGCTTCATCAACAATAAGTCAATGGGATATGCCCATGTCCCACTTAATCTTCATCGTGCACACACCTATGCCTCCCTATCAGCCTTCAAATCTCTCATACTTTCTCTTTTATTTTGATAGGCTGCTTGCTAAGTTGTACAAGAATACTTCTATGTCAAAAAAGAAGAAATAAAATAAAGAGAGAAAAGAAACAAGAAAAAAAAGAGAAGGAAAATAAGGGAGACAAAAAAGGAAGAGAAAAAAAAAAGATATTCACACACATGCACTGCACTGCACCTATGGGTCCTCAAGTTGGACGTCTGATGATCTTGGTCTATCAGCTCCGTCTCTAACCCCCTAGCCCTTCTCCTAGCATCCCTCACATTCATCCAAGGTGCATTAATGTCAAGACATACTTAGGAAGTCTCAACTTGCCTTGGTTAGACCTATCTCCATGTACTTTCACTTTTTCCATTTCTACTTCATTCATCCCAATGCCAACAACTCAACTTTGAAGCAAGAATGACAAGGTACATCGAGTAGATAGGAATCAATTCCATCAATAACCACCTATCTTTGATCCTATGGGGAGAACCATGTGCTTTAAGAGCTTATTGGATTGGACTCCATCTGCCAATATTGTCTCTCTCACATCTTCATTCATCGACAACTTCATTTTCCCTCAACCATGCTACTTATTCCCATGTCCATCAAGTTCATAGTGTCTTGCTTCATCAGCCATTATCATCAACCAAAGAGCCCATGGAGTACTCTTTTAACTATGTATTAGCCCATGTAAGCACGTTTACTCACATAGTTTTTGCACCATAACCTATTCATGATTTTAGTTTCTCAAGTATGGGATAACACTTTAGGCTTGATCCATCTCCCAAACCAATAATATTTTATGTCATGTGCACAAATTGATAACTAGCACTCTACCCTAGGAAGTAATTGCATGTGAGGTTTTACTTTGCATGTACAAATATTTGTGGAGACTCATGAGCCCTCACTTCTACATCTATATTGAATCTCCCTCTTTTGCAATCTCCTCTTTTGTTTTTGGTACCCTTTAAGTTCTTCCCCCAATAAGAACCAACATCATAGCAATATCACCCACACTGCCTGTTGTAGAAATATCATCATTCTCATCCAAATTTGTTCGTCAACCACATGTATTAGTCCTCCATTAGAACCATTCCTTCTTCAAAGCTACTTCATCGACTATTCCCAACATTTCACGTCTACCTTTGACATGAGTGCCATGGGATTGATACTCGTCTCTTAGGGGGATAAAATGTTAACAATGTTTTGTAAATTCTAAAGTCAAAGAATATCAAAACAAAGTAAAAGCTAAAGTTTTGAATTTAATTACAGGTGGATTATTTCAAGTCACCTAAATCCCCACTTATTTCCCTACATCAAGTCTCATGCCTACTGACTCTTGGACACTAACTTACATGACTTCTCCTTTCTCTTGAGTCCAACTTTATTACGCAAGGTACGTGGTCATTCACTTTTAGAGTGTAGGCTAAAATTCTCATGAGAGCTGAGGTGCACCCACACAAGATGAAGGCAGAGGAGACCAAGGAAGCTAAAGAAAACAAAGATGAAGACTAAGAGGATTAAGAAGATGAAGGTAAATAATATAGAGCCCGACCACCCACTTGCAAAGTAAAGAGGCACCTAGTGAGGGGGGGGAACAATCAAAGTCCCAAGAACAAAATTGAAAACAAACATAAATCAAGGAAAATAAAATCAGAAGTAGCTCAAAAGGCACCAATGGGAAGTGTTAAAATATTTATATTTATTCATATGAGTGGTGCATTCTTTGTATACAATACAATATGAATTGTACCTTGAGTATGGAGAGATGAGGATGTTGAGTTGGATGAGTAAGGATTTGAGGTGGCAAGTCAAAGAGGTCTCAACACAATGTATCCAATGTACTCATATGCCTATTTAAGAGGAAAGCTCTATGAAGTGCAAGTGCGAGTCCGTTTTCTCATTTTATCAAACTTATGGCTTTCCTTATTTTTTATCCCCCTTGACCTCTTTACTTCTCAAATAGTATACACTCAAGAACAATGAACATTGTTGAGAGTATGATATAACAATAACTATCCCAATCAAATGGGACCAAAATAGGAGCCAAATGGCCTCATATGCCCAACAAAACTATGAAAATAACCCTATAGATGAACTTGCAGTACATACATTGTACCTCTTGTACACCAAATCTCACAACAATCTCACATTGTTGCTATGCCCTACTTTGGGTGTCTCTACAACAATAACCAAAGTTAAGAATGAGAAACTAGGAGAGTTTTTAACCCATTGCTTACTCACTTGAATTCTCACTTCTCCTCCTCTACTTTGGCCTGCAAAATAGTCTCCGGTGATGGTGGTGAGGCTTTGATACCATGACAAAACTTACATGATGGGAGCTTTTTGAACCACTATACCAAACACACGTACAAAAGATGTAGACTCACTCAAGCACATAAAAAGAGAGATGGAGACCAAAACATTTTCTTCTTGATCTTCTTTTCTTCTTTCTAAGAGACTACAATGTATACTAATTATAGAAAATGTGCACTATAAAGGAAAGTGATCTACTAAGTCAACCAATATGTAATTGACTATCGTCATATGATGACACTATAACTATACTAATTGTAAGTGCATGTAACTAAATAAATGAAATAAATAATAAGCAAATGGTCATTTGAGAATATATTCTATTTTACAATCTAAACACTCACGCCTTGGGGGCCATATTCTAAAGGGAAAAAATGTGAATGTGCAAACATTAGAGAGGTAAATTGTGAAGATCATGTGAACCATCTAAAGCATTCACCTTATCAATGTAGATCATGTGTGTTTCTAACTTAAGATATAATATGCCATACATTTGTAACAAGTGTGTTACTTATCATCAAATATTAGAGCTACAACATATGTACTTGCCCAACTATAAAAACAATGAGCATAACTGTCTACACTTAATCAAACACCACATATGCCCTCCAAAAACTATCACGAGTCCCATGTAATAAGTAAACATTAAAGTTCACTAAGGACTAGAGTAATCAAAATTATTAAGAAAATATATAATGAAAGTGCTTTAAAAGTATTAGAAAATGCTTGGAACTTTCAACTCTTAACTAGATGAAAGTCCTTTCACTAATGTCCAATTATTTTGGAAACCCAAAGTGGAATAATCTTTAACTAGATAAGAACCATTGGCTAATGCCTAGTTGAATGGACAATGGTTTGCACTTGTATAACACTCCTTGTAAGAGTGTTCACACCACACACGATTTACCAATGGGCTTGAAAGTGCTTAATCATTCTAAAAATCTCCTCCATCCCCAAAAATGGGGCCTAACAACCCCTCTTTTTTCTCTTCTCACTTTCAATGCCTATGACATTGATCAATTCGAAAGAACACTAAACACCATGAAAGTGACTATATTGCAAGAAAGCAACAAAATACACAAATACAAGACTTATTTATCAATGAAAGAAGTGTTTTAAATTATGTAATGTCAATGATAGGAAAACTTGACATCGTAGAATAATAGCCACAAAGAAATACTAATGAAAGCTAACTATGAATGTATGGCCAAACTAAATATGATTAAAGGATTTCCAAACTATTAGTGGACAACTCCATAAGATGTCACATTTTCTATACAATGAGCACATCCAAAACATGTGTTGCTCCTTGGTAATGAGTATCTCATCGTGCTCCCATTAAAGGAACTTTTGCTGAATATTGAGAAATAATATTGCCAATTGTTGGTCCAAAGTTATGGTAATCCTCACATGGCATCCAAGATACCCAATCTAATTCCTTTCTCTAGTTACTCTATAATATGATCCCTTATACAAATCTATATTATGTAAAGCACATTCATCAAAGTAAGATAGACTCATCATAACAATGTACCTTTTCATGCATTGCATATGTTGCATAATGCACCTCCAATCAACAAAGTTATCACACAAATCTCCCAAGAATCTATCAAGTGCCAACTATGATATATATCATGTATAACATATAAATTTACTATGGATTGAAAAGTTGCAATTAATTTCCATCACAAAATCCTCCAAACTTAGAGAGGTCCATTTTTCCAATATTTACATGCACCATCAAGCTTATCCAACACAAAAATATTCCATTTGCTAGGACTCCTAAGGATTCACTATCAAGCTTACATATGAAAGTTTTTATTTTGCATTAGCACATCTAAGTTAACTAGAGACAACTATAACACAAGTGTATGTGCAAACAAAACTATTCTAGTGTGAATTTTGGTTGCATCCATCAAATTTGCTACACGGAATGGTGCAAGATTTGAAAAATCTATTTTACAAAAAAACACTTATCAAAAAGAGCTCTCATGTTACCTTCATCTATCTCTTCGGATGCATATCTACGTATATACACGAGAGAAAAGAAAAAGAGAAAAGTTATATTAGCATCTACAAAAGAACAAATTAGCTTATAAGACACAAATAAATATATTTAAAGTTCAAAAAAACTCTCATGTTTTTCAAGTAGAATTTAAAAATGTAATCTAAAAGGAAATATTTAACTAGAAAATAACAAATAACTAAAAAATACCAAAGTAAAACTAGGAATCTAATACAATATGAACCAATATGGAAATCAATATCATCCCAAGGTCTCTCATGGATCAATTCAATGTGGATAAGCTAAAGTTTCAAGGTAGAGTTGTTCGATGATGTGCAAATATCATTTATGTCCTCAAGTGGTATCTCAACCTACAACATGGACCGATGGCCATGGGCGATATACTCTACATCTCTTAATGGCTCTATCTAAGATGACTCCTTATGGTCAAACCACAAGCTAATCTAGAGTAGGCTTTGAAGTTTCAAATATAATTATAGTTATAAAAATGTGCATAAGGACAAAAGTCTATAAAAGTGTACAACCATAAATCCATAAGATATCCCCCCCCCCCCTCTTGAACTATAAGAGATCTCCATGTCAACATAGTTGTTAAAGGAAAAGTCTAAGGCAACCCTAATATTCTAGAAAGTCAAATCACCCTAAATAGTGCTCCAAATCTCTCTTGGAACACACAATGAAAGCACCCTCTAATCTCATAATATTGAAAAAATATGTATCTGTTATACCTTGCTTATCTACCTTTTTTTTTCCTTCTATATATTCTCTTACACTCGAGTTGTTATTCCTTTACTTAATTGTCAATGTTTTTTATTAGCTATAAGCACCACCATTGCCAACTTTTTCTCTAACTCCACCAAGCACACAAGGACTTTAGCAAGTGAGTCCTTTAAACCCACATTCTCTGCTTCCACCTTGCAAACTCATACACAAAGTCCATGAGCTTTGACTCTTAGATCGACTTAAGCAATATTACCAAAACTCCTACAAATCTTTAAATATTTCTTGTTATTAAGCAAGCTCAAGTCTTGCCTTAAATACTGCCATTGCAATGCAAATAAGATAGTGAATAATACTAAAAAACACTCCACTTGAAACTTTTATAAGTACTTATGTGAACCAACCTTAAATCGAATGAGCGTCTTGAACAACATATATACTTGACAATAATAATATTTACTTGTTTTCGAGACACTATTTTTAAAAATAGTAATAGTAAATATTTAAAAGTAAATAACAATTATTCAAAAAATTACAACCATGGATATGTAACTACAATGGAGGCAAGATTGAGAGTTGAAGGTTGGCAAATCTCTCTCTCTCTCTCTCTCTCTCTCTCTCTCTCTCTCTCTCTCTCTCTCAAGATCATATAAAGATATATATACACATGTATCGCTTATTGTACAATTTAAAATTTTGACGTTTATTAAATGATAGTATAGAGATGAATCATCATTCTTTTCTCCATTGTTGATTAACAATACATCGATATGACTTGTTTCTTGTGTTTTAAAGAAAAAAGAAGCTCCAAAAAAAGTAACAAATTTACATGTCCACTATCCTATTACGACAACAACGGAAGAGAAAAAAATAGAGATATTTATTGATGATGGAGTGAAGGATAATAATTAAGTCCAGATCATCCTATTACAACAATGAAAGAGAAAAAACAGAGATATTTAATGGAGTGGAGGATAATGATTACATCCAAAATAAGGACCAATTTACATGTGACCCTCTCATGGATGGCAAATTCCAAATTTAATAAATAATTAAATATGCAAAATAATAGAGAAAGACTGGAATTAATGGCTAGAAATATTTACGAAACAAAACATCATCATCACTCTTATGGCTAATAATAAAATTTTAGCTTACCTTAAAATGACTTGTATGAGATCTTGACATCTAATCTACAAAAGTGGGTTCTTTCCCTCGTCTTTTGCATCATGTATATCACATAGCCGGTTAGTGGCAAGTCAGCATTAGACAACTTTCATATGATTGACTAAGGGTTACAAGGGCCGTCCCTAGTATTTGAATCAAGTTAGTTGGTGATCATGTGTTGAGATATGTAAAGGATGATCATGGCAATAATCTTAAGAGACTCACAATCAAATCAAGACTGAAGGTAAAGCACAAATGCTGCCTCAAAGATCAACCAATTACAAATCACACTTGCTCTGGATTTTGTGAACCTGTGTCAAAATGCTCTTTGTTATTCCTGTTCAGGATGCACTCCAGCCTCTGCTCTGGCAATCCATCTGTTCCCAGGTCTTGAAACAGCAAAAATTTCATCAGGAAAGAGAGCTTGTATGAATCCTGGGGTTTTCAGAACTCTTCGGTTAGTCATAACAGGATACACATCCTCTAGAAAATAGTAAGCATGGCCAGCTGACATGCCCTGCCAATATAAAGCATGCAAACATTCAACAAAGGCATAGAACTGCACAATCCAGAAAGTTAGCAACTAAAGGAAACTGTATTTTACCAATAAATCTACCCAAGAACTGCTTCCCACAAGGATGGAAAATCCCAGAAGAAACTGTTTCACACAGAGACATCAAATCTATCACCAAGAATGCCAGATAGCAGTGCAGATGTCATTTGCTGATAAAAGACAGGCAAACACAGTTCGGAAGGTTCACCCATGGCAAGTAAGGAGCAGTAAATGTGAAGAGTCCCAGAAAACTCATGTGTACATGGGGATTCCGTTTGCTCCAGACATAAACCTGCACCACAATTCCATCAACAATCCAAAATATATGATTACCAGTTTGTCAAACTGGTTTCCGATTTAATTTGGGTGAAATGACAATACTGACCATCATGAAGGTCAGTGAGTTGCTCAAGAAGAGAATCTTTGCAAATGATTCAGACACCATAGAGAACATCCCACCAATCAAGACAAGTCCGGCCAGTAAGCTACCTCCAAAGAAGAGCATGTAGAAAAAATCTGCTGGGCGACCTCTGAAAGATGTCTCCTCTAGCAGCTTGCAGTACCGTGCCAAAAAGAACATGTGAAATAGGAAGTCCAAATCTGAAAATGCCACGTTTAGAGACACCAGTTTCATCCTACTGGTTTTCAAAAGCATGCTAGTTTGAAAGAAATGCATGCCATAAAAGGTGTTTTAGTTACCCTTCAAGCAAGTGCATAAGAAAAGAAAAGGCAGTGACAAAGTAGACAAGCCACTTTTGTCAATTTAGTGAAACGTAAGCAGATTTTTCCCCATCTATCAATTTAAAACTCAGAATCATCTCACTGCATAGCTTGCCAGACTCGGGGACAAAAAGCTGAATCCAGCATGAGGCATTTGAAAGACTGCCAATCTTGTCACATGCATATCCTATTTAAACATATGACAAGGCAAGAGACTTGATAGTGTCAGACTCCCCATGTGCCATGTTGTAGACCTGGTTCCAGCACATTCAGAAGCTTGGTGACAAACGCAATCCATTAGGGTTTGGCATGCACACCAGCGGTTAGGCGTATCAAGAGGTGAAATGACAGCAACCAGGCAAGCCTGCCCCATGGCAGGTCACGTCATGTTAATGCAGGTCAAACCAGATGGACATTAGAAAGTAGGACTGCTTATAAATAACATTTCCAGCTAGTTTGACCAATTGCATCCAGGCTTTTGTAGCTTAGACTATTTCATCCTGTTCATTCTCAGATCCTTGGAGTCTGCATTTCAGATTCATCCTGTGCACTGTCTATTGTTGAGAGCATTTGTGCAATTCCATGTCGAGCCCCTTTTTGGACCCATATTTTGGCTCCAAGTATTTTTTCCTACCCACCATGGTTAGACCATTTACTAGTCAGCCCAATCCCAGTGCCCATTGTCCTGCATCACTCCTTGTTATCGGGCTTCCCCATGTAATACATTCGATCTCAGTTATTCCTTTGCATCTGCTTTCATCCTACTCCTGTTCTTCTCTCTGCTGTCCACCCTCTGCATCTCTATTTCCATTATGATATCAACGACAAGCATTATCCTCACTGTTGAACCTTATACAGAAGATGCGGGAGTGCTATTACTGGGAATGTTGCAATCTAGAACTACATTTCCAAGACAAAAGTCTTTATAGCCAATCGAATTTACTGATGCACCAGCTTTCAGAAACTTATAGAGGTATTGGATATTCTCAAGAAGGTCAGCTATTGCATTTTTATACCTAACACAATTGACCAAGTTCAGAAACTCAGCAAGCCATTGGATCAGCTCAAGGTCAACAAGACTGAAACACCCACATAGATCCAACTTCCATACATGAGATGACAAAAGCCACACAAGCATAGAAAATAAAAATAAAGAGAAGGGTATCAAGCATGTTAAGCAACGCTAAATTAGGCCAAATTTACTGCTCACTAATTAATTATTATCAACCAACACTTTTCATCCCAATCATTAGCACTCAGCGCAATTATTCTAGCCTTTTTCACCACCCTTCTAACCATCCTGACCTGCCCCTGCTGTCCTTGCTTGCTTACTGTTGCATCCACGACAGCCTTTGCTTCAGCCACAACTTCTCCAGAGTTGGACACTGCTGTTTAGGCCTCTAAATGCACATTTTTCTGCTTCCCACAATAGTAGCCACGTAGTCAACTGCTGCCTATTGTCTCCACACTGCTGTTTCTGATCAAAACACAGCCTCCCACTCCCAAGCGCTTGCATCTGCCACCCACACTGCTGTTGACAATTGCCAGACTGCATTCCTATACTGAAAACTCAGCCTTGCTGTCAAAACACAATCTATGCTGCCTCCAACTGCTACTACAACTACGACACAGATATTCCTCATGTGCATCCAAAATGCATATGTGCTGGTTGGCTGCTTTCAGTCCAGATTCATACAAGACGGTTATTCACGGCATTTTCAACTTTACCGAGTGTACCACACCAGCCTGGACCCCAGCTATGAGTATTGCTGAGCCTTGTGCACCCTATTACTGTCTTTTTCTTCCAAGCTTCACCCTCATTCTAGGTTCTTCAATGGTTGGCCAGAACCTTACCACTCCATGTGCTTGTATCACATTCCTTGCCTATGTGGACATTCTTGTACCTATTCATTGATTCTCGTTTTCTTTGTATTTGTCATTTATTGGGCATCCATTTGTTATTCAAGGAACTCATATATAAACATACATCAGCATAAATGGGCTATAACTAGTAGCCAAATGCTTAGCATTATTATATGCGAACTCAATCTGAGGAAGATCGCATTCCCAATCAGAGTGTCTATGGAAGATATATGCATGCAACATATCCTCCATAGTCTGGTTTGTCCTTTCAGTCTGTCCATTTGTCTCAAGATTGTCAAGGACAACATGGACAATTGAGTTTTCAATTTTTGGAAGACCATCTGCCAAAAATGGGCAATGAACTTAGAATCTCAATCACTAACTATTTCATCAAACAAACCATAAAGCCTGCAGAGAAGCTCAACAAAGAGACCATTCAATTCTAGACTTTTAACAGTCGTCTTTATGGTCATGAATCGAGCCACTTTCGTCAATTAGTCAACCGCAACCTAGAACACATCATAACCTCAATTTATACAAGAGATAATCCCACTACAAAACACATAAAAATGCTACTCTCCTTATCCGGAATTCGTAAAGGATGTAATCTTCCCCCTTGTTTGTGCCATTCAACTTTATTAAGTCAACACTCTAGATACTCACACATGTAAGACAACCAAAATCTTCATGTGCAGCCAATAAAAGTAGCAAGTAAGCAGCGCCAAAGTCCAATGTATGCTAGGGGACCCTTAGCTTGGCATATCATGACACTCGTACAAAATTCTTTTTGTAATTATCCTAATCATTGGGCACACAAACTTTACCTTGTTTAAATAGTAATCCATTACAAATGAAAAAATTTCCACCGTTCTTCTCTCAATAGCCACCTTTCGGGCATTCAAACTGCCAAAGTATCTTGGGCTACTAGGTCCATCTTGAACTGGTTGCCAAAGCTTGCCAAAGTGAGGATCCTTTTGGTAATAATCTTTGAGAGAAAGATAAAATAAGGCATTAACTTCAAGGATTCAACTAAGGGTATCGAAAACTATGTTAGTTGCACCCCTTCAGTAATGAATCTCAAGGTCAAGCTCCTGCATAAGCTCCACCCATCTCACCTTACACCCATGGAGATTAGGCTAATTGCAAAGGTACTTCAATCTCCTTGCATCTTCTCTCTTCCACACCTACTCTCTCCCCTGTCTTCTTCCACATGCGCTCTTTGTTGAGCTAAAATATGCATTACTTGCTGATTAGCCTCTTAAACAGCCCCAAAACACACTAAAAATGCTCTTTTAGAGTAAAACCCTAAAACACGGAGCGGTTCGAGAGAGTTCAGTGGAAACCCTAAAATGGAGAGCGGTTCGAGAAAGTTTAGTGGAAACCCTAATTTTTGGGGCACCCTTCCACATCTATAAATAGACAGGCTGCCCCCATTCAGCCATTATCCTTGTTTTGCAGGTTACACCAGCCCACACACCCTATGCTGCTGTTGGCGCCCAGTTTCCAGCTTGCAGCCCACCTCCATCTGCTGTCCAGCCATCATCGACTGCAGCCACATCATCTTCAGCCTGTCCATTGCTGTAGGCGATAGCTCTCAGCTGTTGGCGACTGCTCCAAACTGTCCTAGACTGCTGTTCAGCCTGCCGTCCATCATCTCCAAGGTCAGCCAGCCTGCGTTTTCAGCATTACCAGCCCCGACACTCTCAGACATTGTTTAAGCCTGTTGTTTACAGCAGACTGTGCACAGTTTCCAGCCCCTAATCGGTGGTGCACTGCTGCTGTTACCAGTTTCTAGCCTCCCGACTGCTGCGTTTTGGTGACCAGCCTGCTGCCATTCACTATTCAGCACTCCTATACTCAGACTGGCGGTCACAGACTTGGGATCCATCTTCGGTGGACGTCACACTCCGACATTGCTCTGCCCTTGAGCACACTGTACACTCTTACATTCATTTACAGCATTCATTCACTTCAGAGTTGTGTTCTCTCTCTCCCTTCTTCTATTTGTGTTTGAGTTTTTGTGTTTGAGTTTTGAGTTTTGCGTTTAGGGTTTGAGTTTTGCCCTCTGTGTCTGTGTCTATGTCTGTGTCTTTGTGTTTCTGTCGTGGTCGTACACTCTGTGTGTCCTCAATGCAAACCCTAGCAATCTTCTTGACATGGTATTAGAGCCTGCGCTCTTGTAAAGAGTATCCTGCGGATATTGTTGAGAGCTAGTCTTTGTGCAAGGCACACAATACGACTCGTAACCGAATCACAATGTCCCAGCCACCTTCTCCAATTCCTATGATGTCTTATCAGGGTTCTCCATCATTGGAGGCCCTGAGACGGCATTATGGACTCGGTGAGGAGTACGACACTCCACCTTCACCAGATTTCACTAACATGACAGAGGACTTTGAGGAGTACTATCGCAACAAGTATGGTGATGTTTACACCCCTCCTACCAGTTTTGCTGCCACATTCGGACCGGTTGGTGAGGCTGGCCACCTCTTCGATCATGGAGGACATACGGCATTTGGAACGTCTAGCGATCCATCTTCATCATCTCCACCAGGTCCAATGTCAGGTTTGTACAATTCTTTTGTGTTGCATGAATCAAAACCCTCGCCTGTTTCTTCTTTTGAGGTACAGGATTCGAATGGCTTTGCATATGTGAACTTCAATAGAGGGGGCTCACGAAGCAGACGAAATTCAGGTACATCTACAGCTTCTGTTTCATTTTAGCATATTACACACACTTCTCACTTCCCTCCCATCCCGCCCTCTTCTATATCACACCTTGATCATCTCTCATCATCTTTCCAAAATATTGGATTATACTCCACATCTGCATCACACACCCTAGGGGTTGGATCTACCATCTCCGCTCCTAGCACCTTTTCCTTCTCCACCCCATTCTCTACCTCTTTGCACCATGGTGCTTCGTTAGGGGAAATGCCACCCTTTAACACAATGCCTCTCACCTTTCAACAAATGAGCACATCCATCACTCCTGGGTCGATTGTGATGGGCATCCCCCTCACTATCCCCAACTTCACATCTCCCATGACCACTCATACGCAGGGGTTTCCATCCTCAGCTTATGGTGCGTCTTCACACTCTCCTTGGGTTACACCTATGCAAGGATTCCCATCTTCTACTCCCCATGTTCCCATCCCACCTCCTTGGGTTCCTCATGTGGCTACCATGCCCATGCCTAGTCAGCCCATCCCTACCTATGGATCCACCTTACACACTACCCACATGCCTGGTAGGCACTCTGGGGCCCATTCCCAAGTGTACTCCACTCCCTCATCCTACCTCCACTACACTTTTTCACACTATCCATCTCCGAGCACCACCACTCCTGTTGCAATGGCCAAGAATGCCTTCACGGATAAGACACACTTTAACGGGTCAAATTTCACTACTTGGTCGAATTTCATGCAACAAGTGCTTGAGTCTCAGGGTCTTTGGGACCTCGTCATTGGTCTAGAGTCTATGTCGGACCCTCGACTAGCTCACCCTGACTACATCCGTCAATGGAGAGTCCGCAATGCTACAGCCAATGTTGAGCTAATGCAGGGATTGCTTCCTAAGTTTCACTCTCAGTTGCAGCACTTCCCGCTCGCGTCAGAGCATTGGAGTCACCTTCTCGACCGCTATGCGGCTCGTAATCGTACTCCACGCATCAATCTCAACTTTGAGCTTCAAGAGTTCTCTCTTAAGGAAGGGGATGATCTGAAAGTCAAGCTGGCTGACTATAGGCGATTACTTGCCCACTTCGCCACTACTGGCTCTCCAAAGTCAGATGACAGTCGCATTACATTCTTCTTGAATAAGTTGCCCGCAAAATACTTCAATTTCATTCAACACATCATCTCCCAACCTCGATTGCCAACCTTCTACGAGTTTGAGTGCCAATTCTTGCGCTACGCAAGGTTGCATGATCAAGTCCACAAGAAATCCTCATCACAGTCTTATTCAGAGCAGAGGGGGTTGGTTGCTTCTTCTTCGGGAGGGAAAACCACCAATGGCAAAAAGTCGCAAGATGCAAAGACAAGCCAATCAAAGGGTGACTCCTCTTCCTCTAATGAAACCAAAGAATCAAGACCTATCTGGCAGCAACTCCCTAAGAAAAACCGGTTTTGCACACACTGCCAGAGAGCAGGCCATGTGGACGAGAAGTGTCACTCCAAGGCCCAAGGTCTTCCACCTAAAAAGCCTCAGCAGACCGCTGCAGCTTCACAGTCCAATGGGGCTACGCCTTCCGCTGTGCCCTATCTGCTCCTCCAACCCCCATAGCGACTACTGGACATGTGGCACCTGGACAACCTCAGCGGCCATCCTTCTCTACTCCTGAAGAATTGGTTGATTGGTCTACAGGTTCCGATCCCGTTACACTTCATGCATCTATCTCACCTTCCTCCCCACCTCGTCAGGCATTCCCTTGGCAGAGCCCCGCTACTGGACGTATGTGATGATGGCCACCTTCTTAGACTAGCATGTCTCTAGGTCCTTTCAGATACCCTAGGTCAGTCTAGCATTCATTTTTCGCACTCTGAATCGGGCCCATAGGATTTTTGTCTCTACATTTTAAGTCTTCCGCTGCATTTACTCACACACACATATACATTTGCATCTTTGCACTTGTTCCTTCAGTTAGCTTTTCATTTTTGTTTTCTTTTGTTTTTGGAGCATCTCACTACTGACCTCTGTGATTGCAAACTTTGATCTCCTTTGCAGGTTTTGTTTTCAGTGTAGGGCTAACATGCAAGTTTGCCCAGTCCTACCTGGGCTGGAGACTTGGGATGTACGCCGTTCCTTCATGGTTTCATCATCCTTGGAGTTTTGCTCTTCTACCAACATGGAGGCTTCCCCTCTCGAGGCAGATCGTGCAGCATCTCTCTTGATGCTATCATGGCGGTAACTTCTACCTAGCTCTTCCAACTGGGATGCTTCCTCCTCCTCTTCATTCCTTATGGTTCTCGGCACCACACGAAGACCGATATCAAGCTCCTCTTCCTTCTTCGGCATCTACATCCAAGTTGAGAGGGAGTTCCTATCCTTCTTGGTATTCTACGGGCTTCAACACTTTTTCTTCGACATCGGCTTCTCCCCCCTGTTGTATCTTACCCTTTGCATTGCATGATTTCATCATCTTTGTACTAGGGCGCTTGGGCAAGTGAACAATTTTCCCATGAGGGACACTGTCCAAGTGGCACCTGCTGCATGAGCATTCTTCAGTATGTAGCATACTTTGCATCTCATTGTGCAGAGCACCACTTGAGTGGATCCTAAACTGTTTCCACCAGCGGCTGTTGTTACCACACTATCATCCTTCTTCATCACATGGATACCTCATCACCTATTTTTCCTCGTCATCGATTCCGTGAGTAGATGGGTTAGCTTGTATTGTTTTGTGATGTGTTGGGTGTACCCTCCCTACTCCGGTCTTCTGGGTCACTATTACTCAATCGGCCACATCCCATAAAATTTACCACACTTATTCACCAAAAAAAAAACACAAAGTTCAATGTGGTTCAATCCACCTTTGTAGGACTTGGTAGGCCACTGGGCAACCGACGTGCACCGTTTGTCCGATGCCCTGCTCTCTCTAGGGTGACTACTTGGATTCCCTTGGTAAGATAACCATCGCCTCTAAAATCTTGGTAGGCCACTGGGCAGCCAACGTGCACCTTTTGTCCGATGCCTTGGCTACTTTGGGGTGGGACGCCTTGGGGTACATAAACATCACCATGGCTGGCCTAACCTTTCGGCTCAATTTTGGGCCTAGAAGGGGGTGTTGAGCTAAAATATGCATTACTTGCTGATTAGCCTCTTAAACAACCCCAAAACACACTAAAAATGCTCTTTTAGAGTAAAACCCTAAAACGGGGAGCGGTTCGAGAGAGTTCAGTGGAAACCCTAAAATGGAGAGCGGTTCGAGAAAGTTTGGTGAAAATCCTAATTTTTGGGGTGCCCTTCCACATCTATAAATAGACAGGCTGCCCCCATTCAACCATTATCCTTGTTTTGCAGGTTACACCAGCCCACACACCCTCTGCTGTTGTTGGCGCCCAGTTTCCAGCCTACAGCCCGCCTCCATCTGCTGTCCAGCCATCATCGACTGCAGCCACATCATCTTCAGTCTGTCCATTGCTGTAGGCGACAGCTCTCAGCTGCTGGCAACTGCTCCAAACTCTCCCAGACTGCTGTTCAGCCTGCTGTCCACCATCTCCAAGGTCAGCCATCCTCCTTTTTCAGCATTGCAGGCCCTAACACTCTCAGACACTGTTTCAGCCTGCTGTTTACAGCAGACTGTGCACAGTTTCCAGCCCCCGATCGGTGGTACACTGCTGCGTTTACCAGTTTCCAACCTCCAGACTGCTGCGTTTTGGTGACCACCCTGCTGCCATTCACTATTCAGCACTCCTACGCTCCGACTGGTGGTCACAGACTTGGGATCCGTCTTCAGTGGACGTCACACTCCGACATTGCTCTACCCTTGAGCACACTGTACACTCTTACATTCATTTACAGCATTCATTCACTTCAGAGTTGTATTCTCTCTCTCCCTTCTGTTTGTGTTTGAGTTTTGAGTTTTGCGTTTAGGGTTTGAGTTTTGAGTTTTGCGTTTAGGGTTTGAGTTTTCCCCTCTGTGTCTGTGTCTTTGTGTTTCTGTCATGGTCGTACACTCTGTGTGTCCTCAGTGCAAACCCTAGCAGTCTTCTTAACACACTCTATCTCTCCCCCCTACGTCTTCTCTCTCTTTGACATCAATCAATATACATACCCAATATAATTGTCAAAGCTAATGTTAATAACATTATCAACAGCATTAATATTATTGTAAAAAAATAACCTTAACATTAAAAACAATTGAAACATTGAGCTTAATGTTAAATGTTAGTGTTATAACAGCTTTGAATGTTACATTGATATTTATATTAATGATTACATTAGCATTAAATGCTAATGTCACATCAAATTGTTGTTGCTTGTTCAAGCTACAAGATTTCAACATTGGTTTGCCATAGCCTAAGAGTGGCAACTCTCCAAGTTCCAACCATTAGTACTTTTAACCTGCTACTTTTAGTATTGTTGATTTGTCATCTCCCGGTTGTGAGCTCCTATCAAAGTCTGATGGCAACATGGGAGCTCTGGCACTTTAGCATGCATTTCTCCTATTTTAGGCCCAGTTCTTATGCCTATCAATCAAATTTCATCCCTTGTCAGTCACACATTGTCTGGACTGCTGTGGCATTATTCATGGCATTTTTTCCAGCAATCGGAGACTGCATTTATTGCAGTCCTATCATTGTTTCCAGCAGATCGGCCATATTTTGGCCCCTATTTTCAGGTCAGCCAAATTTAGGAATTTCCAGCTATTTATAGCTGCCACCTCCCACACTTTGGTCATCATCTTTTGCAAGCATTTGCCCTTGGTGACAATCTCTAACTATAGGCGACAGCTTTCTAGGTGTAGGCAACAGCTTCTAGGTGCAAGCGATAGCATTTGGGTGTAGATGATAGCTCATTCCTCCTATTTTCATGTTGTTTGATCGTCAAGCGCAGCTTTCTGCATGATTGCAGGTTCTCGAAGATGTCTCAACACCAGTTCTTCGGCTTTACTGACTCAAAGAATAAGGTCTCTCATCATTCTTTTGAGTGACGACGAGATTATCGGAGGTCTGAGCCCCTATGTGGACTCTCCGTTCAGAGCAACCCTCTCGTTCTCTATCATGAGGATGTGTATTTTTGAAACCTCACTTAACATGTGGATTAATTTTTAATCGCATGGTTAAGTAAATGTTGTACATGTGAGGTGTAACTGGGATTAGAGTAAATTTACAAGCCCAGGACCCAAGGAAATTACAGGATGTCAAAGACAAAAGTTGCTATATAAATTATGCCGCACAGGTACTTGGTGGTATCTGGTGCGTTGTTGGCCTAGGTCATTCATTTGGCCATAAGTATCAGTTGATGATAGTAAACAAGTGGCCGGGGCATTTTACATCTCCATCAAAGCGGATAAAGGCCAATTGACTGCCCGAATCAAGAGGCAAATCAAATTGAAGACTTGCTGGTCATTTTGGACAACAAGGGGAGTTGGAATACTAAAAGGGATTGGGAGAATCCCATTTTACATCAACTTCTTCTTCAGTTAAGTTAAATAAATACCGAAAGGGATGCCAGTTTGTTTTGGGGCCAACAAGGTGTCCCATTGTCCAAGATTGTAAGTTAATTTGCATTTCTCAATTTTGTAATAAATGTTACTGCTATAACTAAGTTGCAATTAGGGAATTACCACCCATCCATGAAAGGAAGGCTGGTTTCATTCTCCCTCCATGTTTCTCATAAGCGAGGTCTACTACTAGCTTAAAGATGCCTTACATGGCACCCACTGTACAAGTACTCGTGCTTCCTTCTTTGCCCAAAGACAACAAGTTGGATGATTCCAATTATTCTTCGTGGTTGTATTAGGTGGAGTGTATTCTCGATACCTTCCACCTCTGGGAGTTTCTCTCTCTCTATTCCCCCAACCCTGGAAGACCCTGCACATGGGTCATCGATGGATCGTGCAGCCCTTTGAGATCAGCTCAACTCTCGAGCTTGATCCTTCCTCTTTATGAGTTTGCAAGATTCTATCTTGGTCCATATTCACAAATTGAAGCCCAGAAGGTAGAGGTATGGAATAAGCTTGCGTCTATTTACCATCATAAGACATTTGCCCATGGGATCTCCTTGGAAAAGAAGCTTCAATACTTGATGTTGATGACTCTCCTTCCATGAAAGATCACATCAACAAATTGGAGGATATGTGGGACAAACTTGCGTCCCTCAAGAAGATGATATCTTCAAAGGATATAGCCCTGATTCTATTGACTTGGCTACCATCTCCTAAGTACAACAATGTCTTCTACACTAGCCTTCTGACTTCAAGGACTTCAAATACTCTTCTTTAGGAGGAGCTTTCACCGCTTGTCTTGGAGCATGATGAGCTTCACCACTTGTCTTAGAGCATGATGAGCATCTCACAAAGGTGGGGACTACTGGATCCAGTACCACAAAGGCTTTTACTACAAGTTCTAGGGGCCAGAAGAAGGAGAAGCCATAGGCTAAGAAACAAGAGAACAAGAAGGATAATTCCAAGCCTCAAGGATGAGAAAAAGAAGCCTAAGTGTCCACACTATGGGAAGGGCACTCATCCTGAGGAGAAGTGTTGGCAAAAGTACCCCCATTTGAAGCCTAACGAGGAGTCCAAGGATTCAAAGACTACACCTGCTACCACTAAGTCTGTCTTCATACACTTGTTTGAGGTGGAGGACACGGCTCTTGCTTCTTCTTCTGAGGAGAAGCCTTGGCTCATGGATAGTGGGGCCTCTTTCCACATGACTTACCAACAGGATTGACTTTAGGATATGCATTCCAAAGGGGGATCCATCACCATTGGTGACAACTCTTCGATCCTCATTCATGAAGTGAGGACCATTACTTTGTTGCTCAATCGGCATTCTTTTCGGCCAAAGTCCTCTATATACCAGATTTGGACTTTAACCTTCTGTCTATTTACGGTCTTATACAGCTAGGTACCTGAGTCATCTTTACCTAGGATATAGTTACGGCGAAGGATGCATCTTTAGGAGCTGCTCTTTGGTCACATATATAAGAGGGTGTACTCTATACACTCACAGCCCTTGTTGTTCAATCTTCACACGATCTTGGACTACTTTGGCATGCTCCTTATGGGCATTTGAATCTTGATGCTATTTGGCAATCTTCACAATGAAAGATGGTTGAGGAACTTTCAGATTTCCCTCCTGTTCACATACTATGCCCCAGCTACTTGAGGGGCAAGCAGCATAGGCAACCTCATCCAGAAGTTGCTACTCAAAAGGGCTTCTAAACCGCTTGAGTTGATTCACACCAATCTTTGCGGACTTATGGGCATGACCTTCCTTAGAAAGGCCAAGTACCTTATGCACATGTCAGAGTGCAGCGGTGCGGAAGCGTAGGACTGAGAGAGAGAGAACGCAGAGAGAGAGGAGAGAGAGAAAGAGACAGTGGAAGATGAATAGGGTGCGTAGGCAGCAGAGGGTGCGGAGGCAGCAGGCGATGGCAAAACTGGAAAAAACGCAGGCTGAAAACAGCCTCAAAACAGGTCGCCTTGCTGCGACAACAGTCGTCTGATCAGCAGGGGTACAAAACAGTCCTGAAATCAGCAAGAAAACACAGCAGAAACACAAATCCTGAAAACTGATACCATGTCAGAAGTGGAGCAGCGGTGGAAGCATAAACATGTGCTGAAATAAACTGCTGAAACACAAGACAAAAAGAGAAAAGAAAAGAACACGATACAGATGAGAACTCAGATGTATGCACGGGAAATGGAATCCATATATCTGAACACGAGACAGTCGCATACAACAGTGAGTCACTGGCTACGTGGGCACTGGCACTGGCTCCTCTCTCCACAGAGTCTGCAGATGGTGAAGATGAAGTGACTGACTGAGGAGGAGCCACTGAGTATAAATAGGCTGAAAAAGTGGGGAGCAATAATGTTGGTCGGACAACATTAATGCTGGCCGACTGGTGCATAAAATGTCCCACTGGCATAAAATGCCACACTAGAAAAATACCTAAAATACCTAATAAAAATGCCCAACCCAGATCAAGCTCAGACTCACACATGAGCTGACAAATACTCTGCTAACAGATCTGCTGTATAAAGTGTGCTGTATACAAAGATATACAGATATATACACGGGCGCAATGCGCTGGACTGCGTGTCTCCACCTCGACGATGCAACCTGCTGTTCACCTCGAAGTCTGCTGCAGTCTACACTGTCTCCTGTCAGAAATTTGTGAACAGAGACGAAATCTGCACGAGCCACCAGTCTGTAATCTGCGAGCAGAAAAGTGTATGTAGACTGCAGAAATCTCGGTTATAAATAGCCAGAAAACAGGCACCAGAAATAGGCATGTTGGCTACATTAAATCGAGCCGACTGTACTGCAGTCAGTCGGCCTGCCACGTGGCAGTCCGACTGGACTGTGCAGTCCTAGACAGGCTATGATCTCTAACACCCCCTCTCAGAGCCTGGGCGGCGTAGAAGCCTGAGAGATCTGGAATGTCTCCGAAGTAGAGCCTGGGAAAGTGCCTTTGTAAACAAATCTGCAAGATTGTCCTCCGTCTTGCAATACTCTACGGTGATGGTCTCATCCAGAAGCTTCTCTCTGATGAAGTGGTACTGGATCTCTATGTGCTTCGTCCGGGTATGAAAAACAGGATTCTGTGCCAAGGCAATGCAACTCTCATTGTCGCATTGCAGCAAAGTAGGACGAGTCTAGGGGCAGCCAAGCTCCTCCAACAATCTCCGAAGCCACATAGCCTCACATGTGGTGAAAGACGCGGCCCGATACTCCGCCTCAGTAGACGAAAGGGCTACCGTGGGCTGCTTCTTGCTACTCCATGAGATAACACCTGCACCCAAGGTAAAACAGTAACTTGTAGTAGACCGCCTGTGGTCCACATCACCGGCCCAATCCGAGTCGCTCCAACCTGCAAGAACAAGATCTGAACCACCTGTGCCTGCGGGATAATGAATCCCTAAATCAGACGTCCCCCTCAAATACTGAAGTATCCTCTGAGGAGCCTGCCAATGCACCGTCTGAGGTTCACTCATAAACCCTACCAAGAGTCCAACAGCAAAACAAAGATCAATACGAGTGTTGAGGAGCCAAATCAATGATCCAATCAACTGACAATAGCGGGAAGCATCCGCCATGGAAGAAGCTGAATGGGAAGTGGCCTTCCAGTTCGGATCCATAGGAGTAGAAAGGGTCCGACAATCCTCCATCGCAAAAGAAACCAAGAGCTCCTGTATATATCTCTCCTGAGAGATAAAAATCCCCCTCTGAGACTGATAAATCTCATGGCCCAAAAAGAAATGGAGTAGACCCAAGTCCGTCATCTCGAACATCCGATGTAAAGCTGCTTTTGTCTCTTGGACCTTCTGTGCATGATCACCTGTGACAATCAAATCATCAACATACAACACAAAAAGCACACAACCATCCTCGGAAGTGTGTACATAAAGCTGCGGATCGGCCTTAGAACGCCGATATCCCAACGGTGACTGAAGGAACGAATCAATCTTCTCGTTCCATGCACGCGGAGCCTGCTTGAGGCTATACAAGGCCTTCTTCAACCTGTAGACTTTCCCATCTGAAGATCCAAAGCCAGGAGGCTGCTCGACATACATCGCCTCCTTCAAATCACCATTGAGGAAGGCCGACTTCACATCCAACGGATAGACAGGCCATCTCCTATGGCCAGCCAAGGCAAGAACAGCTCGAATAGTCGCCATACGAGCAGTGGGGGCAAAAGTATCATGACAATCAATCCCTGGGCGCTATGCAAAACCTTTAGCAACAAGGCGAGCCTTGTACTTGTCCAAAGAGCCATCGCTTAGGTACTTGGTCTTGAAGACCCATTTGACGCCAATCACCTTCTTATTCGGGGGGCGTGGCACGAGTGACCAAGTGCCATTCCTCTCAATAGCCTCCAACTCGGCTTCCATAGCTTTCTTCCATGGTGCGGACTGTCAAGATTGTGGGAAAGAAGGAAGGAGTCTCACTTGTAGCTTTCTTGCTTGCACAATGGGGGAAGACACACAAGGGTGGAGGCTGAAAACAGTTTTCCTCTTATTAGTTGTGTAAGCCAAAAGAACTCTAATACAAAGAGATAGAAGAACCCTATATATGGGTCTCAAACCAAAGACAACTAACTAAGGTGGCATACTAACTGAGCCACGAACTAGAGTAGATAAGGATAGCTGTCGTCTAGCTATTATTCATGGGCGGTGTACCAACCGCATCTGCAACTGACACGTCGGTGACATAAATGCACAACGGTTACCCTGGCATATCACGAGTGGAGCTCGATATCTCAACACTCCCCCTGGAGCTCAATCCCAATTCCTGCACACCAAGCAGGTCTCTAAACTTGCGCAGCTTCTCTGCGCCCAATGCCTTTGTGAATATGTCAGCTACCTGATCCTCTGTGCTGACATAAACTAGATCAATAAGACCTAGTAAAACCCTCTCCCGCACATAGTGATAATGCACCTCAATGTGCTTTGTTCTAGCATGATAGACTGGGTTATTTGCCAAGTGTATACTACTCATGTTGTCACAATAAATGACAACCGACCCATCTGTAGATTGATGCATATCATAAAGTAGCTTATGCAACCAAGCTACCTCACATGCAGCCATTGTTGCACCCCTGTACTCAGCCTCTGTGCTCGACAAGGCAACTGTAGGCTGTTTCTTGCTGCTCCAAGTGACTGCAGCACTCCCAAAAGAGAACACATATCCACTGGTAGATCGTCTATCAGAAATGCTACCAGCCCAATCAGCATCAGTGTATCCATGCAACTGTATCTGAACCCCAGTCTCATAAAATAGTCCATACTGCAATGTGAACTTCACATACCTGAGTATGCGTCTAGCCGCATCCAAATGCGGTTTCCTTGGAGCCTGCATAAACTGACTTACCAATCCAACAGCATAGCTCAAATCTGGCCTGGTAATAGTCATATAAATCAAGCTTCCTACTATGCGTCTGTACATAGTAGGGTCTTCCAGAAACTCACCTACATCTGCGCTCAACTTCACATTCTGCTCCAAAGGAACTGAAATAGACTTACAGCCTGTCATCCCATATTTGGACAGCATGTCCAATCCATACTGCCTCTGCAAGAGCTGTATCCCACTAGGTGATCTAATTACCTCAATGCCCAAGAAATAACGCAGCTCTCCCAAATCCTTCATCTCAAACTTCTGCTTCAATAGCATTTTCACATGAAGGATATCTTCATGACTGCCACCTGTCATAATCAAATCATCAACATAAATGACAAGTAGCATAATACATTTCTCTGTTTTTCTCACATAAAGTGAGAAATCTGCCTTGGAAATCTGAAAGCCAATAGTGACAAGATACTGCCCTATCTTGTCAAACCATGCTCTAGGTGCTTGCTTCAAGCCATATAAGGCTTTCTTCAACCTACAAACAAACTCAGGATGAACAGCATGCACATATCCTGGTGCCTGCTCCATATAGACCTCTTCTTGCAAATCACCATGCAAGAATGCATTCTTTACATCCATCTGATGTAAAGACCATCCCTTTGATGCAGCCATAGCAATGACTGCTCTTACGGTTGTCATCCTTGCAACCGGACTGAATGTTTCTTCATAGTCAATGCCATATGTTTGTGCATACCCCTTGACTACTAATCTTGCCTTGTATCTGTTCACAGAACCATCTGCATTGTGTTTCACCTTATAAACCCACTTACAGCCAATTGCATTCTTACCTTTAGGCAAAGGTACCAATTCCCATGTAGCATTTGCTTCCAAGGCATCCATTTCTTCATCCATGGCTTTCTCCCATTTTTCTTTTCCCATGGCTTGCTCAAAAGAAGTGGGTTCTGGTTCCTGTATCACTTTGACCATATATGCATAGTGAATGGCTGTAAATCCATCACATTTCAGCCTATCCACAGGATACCTAACTCTGGTTGACCTGCGCAAAGTAGGTTCACTCCCAGGTGCTCTCAAAACATCCCTGGTCTTCCTTACTCCAGGTATAACAATAGAAGGAATACCCAACTCATCATCAATGCTATGTTCTGAGCCACTAGATTCACCATCCACATAAGAGTGACCTGCATTCACATCAAACATGGGCTGATCTACCTTTTCTTGATACCTGCATACCACTATTTGCATTGCTTTGAGAAGATTCTCCTAATCTCAATCTGCCTGTCCATGGCGAAGAATGTGAACCACTGCTAGAGAACGCTCCAGGTCCACTAATATTTTGTGACTGCTGCTGTGAATTCTGTACAGCATTACCATTTTGTGCATCTACATCATCAATCACATTTACTGGTTTATACCAGCTACTCATCTCATCAAAAACATCTCTGCTCACTGTAAACTTACGAGTAGAAGGGTTATAGCATCTATACCCTTTCTACTGTAGAGAGTAACCAATAAAGATGCACTTCTCAGCTTTTGGATCCAACTTGGATCTCAACTCATCTGACACATGTACATAGGCAATGCAACCAAAAATTTTCAAATGAGAAATATCTGGTTTTCTACCAATATACCTCTCCTCTGAAGTCATCCCATGTATTGCTGCAGTGGGAGTCCTGTTCATTATGTAGACTGCTGTAGCAACTGCTTCAGCCCAGTAAAAATCTGGCAAGTCTTTTTCGTTGAGCATGACACGAGATATCTCTCCAATATGCCTATTTTTCCTTTCTGCAATTGCATTTTGTTGTGGGGTATGACTACATGAATATTGTTGCTTTATGCCATGCTTCTGCAAGAACCTTGCAAACTCATTTGAGAGGTACTCTCCCCCTCCATCTAACCTTAGGCATTTTATTTGCAGACCTGTTTCTTTTTCAACCATAGCTTTAAGAGTTTTGAAATGCCCAAACACTTCACTTTTCTTCTTCATAAAATACACCCAAACTTTTCTGCTATAGTCATCAATAAAAGTGACAAAATAATGACATCCTCCAAGAGATGCAGCTTTAGTAGTCCACACATCAGAGTGGATTAATTCCAATGGCTTCTTACTCTCTTAAACATGTCTAGGAAATGGTTTCCTTGCCTGTTTTCCAAACTGACAGGCTTCACATACCTTATGCATTTCTGCAACCTTGAATTTAGGCAATCCTGCAACAATATTTTGGGCCTACATTGATTTAAGTTGCTGTACATTAACATGACCAATGCGTTTATGCCAGATATCAATATCTGCAACTACACCGGTCCCATGTGCAAACATTGTTGCACTCAATTCAGACATGTCTGCATCCAACATAAACATTCTGCCCTTCTTCTTTCCTTTTGCTATCAAGCGACCTTTATTTTTCATATCCTCAACAAAGCATCCATGAGGATTAAATCTGACCTGCAAGCCCTGCTCAACCATTTGACCAACAGAAACCAGATTCTTGGTGATATTCGGGACATGAAATACATCGGACAGGTATTTCTTTTTCCCATCCTGCATAGACAAAGGAATTTTTCCAATTTGCACAATAGGATGTGCAGTATCATTAGCAGTCTCCACAAATCCTAGTTTTTCCATTTTCCTTGCATCCTCTATCCATTCTGCATGACCTGTCATGTGATTTGATGCACCTGAGTCAACATACCATACATCGTTGCTTTCTTCTGCACTTGTCACAGAATTGTTCATGTGCTGCACCATAAACAAATGCTCATTTCTGTCATCACCCTGTCTACTAGAAGATGCATAATTCCCTTGTTGCAATTTCCCATTCATAATGTCATTCTGCTTTTTATAGCAGTCTTTAGCCATATGACCCATTTTACCACAGTAGTAGCATTCAACATTGCTATTTGCATTTTGGCCTCTTTGCCATCCACCACGACCTCTTTGGCTCTCCCTGCCTCTAGAGTTACCACGTCCTCCTCCATAGAACTGGTTTTCTTGAGTTTGCTGCATATTCTGATTTCTACCACGGCCTCCAAATCGACCTCCTCTACCTCTGCCTCTACCTCTTCCAGCATTTGAGTAGAAGACAGCTTCTTTTGAAGTTCCTCCTGAAGAAGATGTACCACCATTTCTCTGCTCCTCAGAAATTAGAAGAGCAATTAACTCCTCAAAATCAGAAAATCTTTCACGAACTGAAATGGATGTCCGAAACTGTGCATAATCCTTTCCTAGACCATTCAAGGTCACAGAAACTAAATCATCATCTTCCACTGGCGACCCAATGGAAGCAAGTGCATCTGCAATCTTCTTCACTTTCATGTGGTAGTCATTGATGCTCATACTTTCTCTTTGCACATTATGCAACTCTTGTTTGAGCTACATTTTCCTGGCTTGCGTATTTGTGCTATATATTTTTGACAAAGTATCCCATGCCTCCTTTGGCGTACTTGCATCCTGAATATGCACAATCATAGAGTCTGAAATACTGATAGACAGCCAATACATAACTTTCCTGGCTCTCTCATGCCATGCTTTGAATACCTACATTTGCTTTTGATTGGGAACATCAGAAAGAATTGGTTCTTCTTCATTTCCTGCAACAAATTCCCAATATCCTTTTCCCATAAGAAAATTCGTCATTCTAAACTTCCATGCTTGGAAGTTATTCTTGTCAAGCTTTTCAGTTACAATCTGTGAAAGAGAATCAGACGCCATTACAAAACACTGCAAAAAATTCTGTCACTGCAAAAAATACAGTTTTACCCTCACAAGGGCAAATCTGCAAGACTGGCGAAAGTGGTATTTGACCACACAGTCACTTCCTAGTGACGATTTTGCATAAACAGGAACCAAGGATGATTTTGTAACTCCCAATGTCTTTGCACATAAGCATACGATGCAATTTCTGTGGTAATTTTTCACCGACCTGTAAAACAGTGGTCGCACAGCATAAAACTGGGCCTTTTTCTGAGTACGTGCAGAAAACTTCCGCCTCCAAAACAGGCCCCGAAATGACCTCAAATCAAAAAAACAGGATCGCCAAGGGCTAAAGCCATTTCCCGCAGCATATACTGCCCTCTTGCTTCACCGCGAAGGGTGTCTCAACCTGAGACAATACACTCCTGCAATTTCCAGCTGTGCTACCTGCAGAGATTTGCTCCCAAAACAGAAAATGAAAGCAACACTGCTCCTCTTACCAGAACAACGCAAGCTTGGCTTGCTTTATTGAGCTCCTTACCACGAACAAGGCTCTGATACCATGTCAAGATTATGGGAAAGAAGAAAGGAGTCTCACTTGTAGCTTTCTTGCTTGCACAATGGGGGAAGACACACAAGGGTGGAGGCTGAAAACAGTTTTCCTCTTCTTAGTTGTGTAAGCCAAAAGAACTCTAATACAAAGAAATAGAATAACCCTATATATGGGTCTCAAACCAAAGACAACTAACTAAGGTGGCATACTAACTGAGCCACGAACTAGAGTAGATAAGAATAGCTGTCGTCTAGCTATTATTCATGGGCGGTGTACCAACCGCATCTGCAACTGACACGTCGGTGACATAAATGCACAACGGTCACCCTGGCATATCACGAGTGGAGCTCGATATCTCAACACGGACTGTAAAGCCTCCTTCACGGAGGTGGGCTCTCGATCCTGCATAACACGGGTCATCAAACAATAGTTAGAGCAAACAAGCTCCGTAGAATGTGCCTGGTGCCTCCGTGACCGCCGCGGACCATCCTGCGAGCCCCACTCCTCAGGGACCCGCTCGATCCCTGAATCACGGAGTGTGTCACGGGCCCAACGAGGAGGCCGGACCTCCCCTCGTCTCTCTCCAACAGCTGAAGACTCTGGGATATCCACCCGTGGTAACTCCTCGGAGGGGACCGGTGGAACAGTAGACTCTGTGTCAGAAACAGAATCAGAATCAAAAGGCACGGGCTCCAAAGGAACTGTAGCAGGAGTCCAACTCTCCCCTGGATCTCCAAGAACGGGATGCTCCTCACCCGCTGATATGGCCGGAACCTCCACAAACCGCACATCTCGACTAGTGTACACATCCCGCTTAACGGAATCATACAAACGACAGCCTTGGGACTGGGAGCTGTAGCCAACAAATACCTGTCTTCGAGAAGCTGCTTCAAATTTATCACGATGAGTCTTGGGAATGTGAGCATAGGTATTACACCCAAAGACCCTAAAATAAGAAACATCGGGCTTAGTCCCAAAGTAAGCCTCAAAAGGTGTCATCCCATCAACGGCCGAAGTGGGTGATCGATTAAGGATGTGGACTGCAATAGCCATAGCCTCGGCCCACAGAAATTGAGATGTCTGTCGGTGCTCCATCATGGTACACGCCATCTCGATCACACTACGGTTTTTCCATTCAAGAATGTCATTTTCTTGAGGAGTGTTGGTATTAGCAAACTCCTGGTGAATACCTTTATCTGCACAAAAATAAGTAAACTCATTAGAAACAAATTCACCACCCTTGTCGGATCGTAAGGTCTTCAATCTCCGGCCTGATCGGTTCTCCTCAAAGAGAAGCCAATCCTTGAAGTGGGAGAAAGCTTCTGACTTCAATGCCAAAAAATAGGCCCATGTCATCCTGCTGTAGTCATCTACGATCAACATGAAGTACGAGCTCCCTCGCAAGGACTCGTTCCTCATAGGGCCACAAAGATCCGTAGATACAAGCTCCATCGGTGAAGTAGACCGCCGCGAAGCTTTGTGGGGAATGGCATCCCTATGCTGCTTCCCACGAATGCAAGAGACGCATGGCTGCTGGCTCACCACTATATCCAGCAACCCTCCAACAAGCTGTCCACGTGACGCCCTCCGAAGATAATCATAGTTGAGGTGACCAAACCGAGCATGCCATAGCTCTGACTATGTCTGAGAGGTAAGAAGGAGAGTAGAGAGGGCAGTGGAAGACTTCAATTTATAGATGCCGTTCTCCTCATATCTGGAGTTGTCGCCATCGAGCTTCTGATCTGCGGGAAGAGCCGGTAAGACAGGCACCTTCCGGTCCATAATCGTCTGGAACTCCAAGTCAATCTCGGTAGACATCTTCACCTGTAATGTCTTCACAAACGCAAAAGCAGCCCCCTCTGACTGTGATAACTCAGCCTACTAGGGCTCTTCCGCGTCCTGAAACTTCTTCACCCGCCGGAGGCGATGAAAAAGCAAAACCTGCACTTGAAAGCTGAAAACTCAAACTTCCTCCTCGTCAAACAGCAGCAAATCCACCACCTGGACTCCTTTCCTGCGCGCCCACGCTCACTTCAGCCTTGTTCCAAGGCGCAGCCTTCCTGCCTGCCCTCAAACGCTGAAAATGCAGCCTGGTGTCGCGATAGAAACTCCTCTTCAGGTTGGTTCTGCACTCAATCAGCCCTTTAACACTGCTCTAATACCATGTCAGAGTGCAGCACTGCGGAAGCGTAGGACTGAGAGAGAGAGAACGCAAAGAGAGAGAAGAGAGAGAAAGAGACAGTGGAAGATGAAGATCTGCTGTATAAAGTGTGCTGTATACAAAGATATGCAGATATATACACGGGCGTAGTGCGCTGGACTGCGTGTCTCCACCTCGACAATGCAACCTGCTGTTCACCTCGAAGTCTGCTGCTGTCCGCACTGTCTCCTGTCAGAAATCTGCGAACAGAGACGGAATCTGCGCGAGCCACCAGTCTGTAATCTGCGAGCAGAAAAGTGTATGCAGACTGCAGAAATCTCAGCTATAAATAGCCAGAAAACAGGCGCCAGAAATAGGCCTGTCGGCTACATTAAATGCAGCCGACTGTACTGCAATCAGTCGGACTGCCACGTGGCAGTCCGACTGGACTGTGCAGTCCTCGACAGGCTATGATCTCTAACAGTGTGGAGCATAGAGGTCTTCCCCATTCTTCATGGGGTGAGGCCTTGGCTACTACGGTTCATATTCGCAATAGGTCAGCTTCAGCATTGCAGAATATGACTCCCTACCACCCAACTTTCTTTGGGAAGAAGCCTTTTGTTTCTCACTTTCGCATCTTTGAATGTAAGGTATATGTCAATGTGGACAAGAAGAAAAGATGGAGAAAGCTTGATTCCACGTCGAAGAAGTTTATCTTCGTTGATTACAATATGACTACGAAGAGCTATCGGCTCTATGACCCAACAACTCATAAGATCAAGATGAGCAAGAATGTAAGAAGAAAAGATGGAGAAAGCTTGATTCCACGTCGAAGAAGTTTATCTTCGTTGGTTACAATATGACTACGAAGGGCTATCGGCTTATGATCCGACAACTCATAAGATCAAGATGAGCAAGAATGTAAGCTTCAATGAGGCTGCAACCTTCAAGGATCCAATTGATGGTGCTTCTACTACAGGTAGTTCACCGTCTTCGACTAGCCCCCTCCCCACCATCATCCCCTCCGCTTCCTTCTAGGTTACCTCTAACACCCCTCCTTTGTCTACGACTCCTTTCCCTCCCCCTCCTACAACAATCACCCACTCCCCTTCCACCCTTGACAGCTCCATCTACTCCTTAGTCATCCGGTATTCCAACCCCTTCCCCATCTCCTCAAGTTTCGGGAAGTCCCTTCTACATATACGTGCTTTACAAGTACCAAAGGCTTCTCCATCTCCTTCGCAAACAAGATAAGCTTATCACCATATCTCGATGGTATTACCAGCTCATGCAAGATTTAGGAATTACTTGATTCCCTGAGACGCCTCTTGGCCCATGCAGGTCAGCCACGTTACAAGCCCAACAGGGTGGTTCACATGGCATCATGGAGGAGGAGATTTATGTCTTACAACCTCCTAGTTTTCTTGTGCAAACGTCTCCAGTGCCATTATGGCCGTCATCATTTTAGGCCCAAGCTGGTACCCTCACTAATGCCTCGAGCTACATGCAAGGACTGTGCAGTTTTGGGAGGTCTTGGTAGTCAGAGCTTCTATGGCCGTCTAAATAGGGTGGCAAAAATCAATTTTTCTCTCTCCTCAACATTCTCTCTCATCCTCCAATCTCTCCCCATTCTTTCCCAATAATTTCCAGCAAAATCAGCCATTAGAGGTGGAGATTTTGCCTAGTCTCTATTGTTAACCCTAATTTACAGCAAAAATTAGGGTTTGACAATCACCTTGGAAAGCATGCTCAAGATTAAGGCCTAAAGACTTGAATTTTAGTCAAGGAAATTGGGGCAATTTTAGGAAATTCAAGTTACCATTCAGCCAAATGACATTTGGGCTGAATTGGCCATCCAAGGAGCACAGTTGAAGGCCAATTCCCAAGCAAACCAAGGGGCAATTTGGTTTGAAGGCTTGCTGGTTATTCTTCACAGCAAGAGACAATTGGAGACCGAAGGAGATTCAAGGAATCTGTGTATTCCATCCGGATTGCAATGCAAATTAAAGAAATACCACAAAGGGCGCAGGTTTTGGGGCCAACTGGCTGTCCATTGTCCAAGATTAAGTGGTAAATTGTGTTTTTGAGTTTTATGTAATTAATTACTTGCCATAGTTGTTGATTAATCAGGTCATTATCACCCTCTCCGAGAGGGAAGATTGGTTTCAATTACCCCATATTACCTGCTCACTTCTGCCCAAGATTTTTACCAAAGGACAAAGCAACCTTACTGTCCAAGCCTGCATTTTGCAGCAGGACAGATTTCAGTCTGAAGCCGGTGCATGGATGTATGGTCAGCTACCTTTCCTAATGTAGACCCAAATGTCAGGCTTATGGATGGTGTTGTCCAAAGCTCAGGTTTAGCTTTAGACTGACTGTTGCTGCCCATTCCCAACATATCACAAGTTCATGCAACAATCCATAGCGAAGATGTTTTTAAGCTATTCAAATAGATGCTCCAGGTTAAACCAAATGTCTATGCAACTTACAAAGCTAATTAGAAAGAAGAGGTGGTATCAAAAACTTTGTTACTATTTCCAATGTGGGGGCTCTTTTTTCCCATTTCTGATTCGCAAGCAGCTCTTAATAATAAAGCTCACCACATAGATTCTATTCCCAAAAGCAATGATGATATTACTTGAGTGTGACTACTGCAATTCTGCAGAGAAGAGGGTATAACTTTCTGTACACACAGATGCTGCAGACCCTTTGACAGGTGTTTATGGACAGGTTGCAAGTCCTAACACTCACAGATCATGCAAACCACGTGGTACTGGTAAAGGCATTTTTCAAACATGATAACAAGTCCACTAAACGTCCATTTCATGGTATACAAAATCAGTTGGTTGTGTAATGGTCCGGATTACACAAATCAGTCAGTCATGTAATGATCTTGATTATACTAATTACTTAAGTGGTCCAATGCAGGATTGAGGTAACTGAGTCAGAATGCATCTAGACTTGGTATATCAAGAAGAAATGGCATGGCATCACTAGTTCTTTCATACCCTTTGATTATACCACCAAACAAGGCTGCAGAAGATGTTCAAGGGATCTTACCCAGCTTTCCAAAATAGAAGAAGGTGGTAAAGAGCCGCCAAAACTCGAAGTGTCTAATGACCTTGTCAGCGTTCAAATACAGATGGTATGGCGATATCACCTACAGTCAGTGAAGAGACCATTCATATCATTTGTTTATCTCCACAACTGACAGCGTAAGTGAGAGGACACCACTTACTTCCAGTGCACAGCCCAGAGTTGTGAGAATTGACAGTGTCAAATACGATCGGGTGATGACAGGCATGTGCTTGTACCACTCTTCAACAACCTGTGCCATTTGCTTAATTCTAGATACTTGACAACACTTGCAAAAACTTTCTCAGTCTTCGGTGTGTGAGGATCATACGAAACCTGCAAGTAGAGAGACAAGAAAAATGGCACCGGAGTAGAAATCGGACATAACCACTGTTTTCCTCTGAATCCTCACCTGTTCTGACAGAATTCAATCGGTTCTTCTGAAGATTATTTGTTCTGGTTTGACACAGGTGACAGGGATGAGGAGATCCAAGAACATGGTGGCACGGGCCCGCTCCCTTACGACATCTATGAAGCTGACGGACAAGGAAAACATTGCGGAGCGATAAGGCGAGAAACTTGCATTTGTCAGTTCAGAAGGGCAGCGGTGACAGAGAGATGACGAGAGAGGTACTATACCTGGCTCCTGGAGCCTAGTGTGACGTGTCTACTACACTGATCGGCAAGACGCATGCAATTCCAGATAAACGACAACAATAAATGCCTCTTTGCTTGGCCCTTTGTTGTCAAAAGGCCTTACAACTTTTTTTAGCTTTTTTGGGACAAAGCGAAAAGTTGTATTTTTAAAAAAAGAAGAGAAAAGTCCTATAATCTATTCATTATAATTCGAGAGCTGAGCTATACTTCTCCTCAAACTGCTCCAGAGTGAAGAAGTCAAGTTTATTTGCATCCCATAAGTCCTTCCATCATCTAATCCCTAAATCATGTGGCCTCTTGGACAACTAGGATTTTGCAAGATAGGTGCCCAATTCTCTTCATAGGCCTAAAACCAACTTATGTATCACCCATATTTATCTAGTCCTAGGGGATTGGTGCTAGTCTAGAGGGCAAGCAACCTAAGCTCTGCAACTTGGCACTCCCCCATGAAAGGTGCTCAAGTAGGGAAGCACCCCCACTTAATGATCACAATGCCTTTAATTTAGGGAATGGTTCCCAAAGCCCAATGCCATGGTTTTGATAATATGGATCTTGCTCATGCAAGTGCAGTCAAGGACTTGCATGTGGATATGGTAGAGGTGAAGAAGTCTCTTTTCACACAAGGATGATGATGATGCACCATGCCGACAAGCATTAATGCCGCAATAGAAGAACAACTAGGCAAGTCCTTGTTATGTAATGTTCCTTCTCTAATAAAAGGACCCACAAATAGATTTTAGGTATAGATCTGACTCCTTCAAGGGAGTAGCTTCCTCTTCGGGGGGTAATCCATTGAAAGTAGTTGCCTCTGTCTTCAGCAACAACTCTTTTGATCCTTTTGAATATTGAAATGGTATAAGTGCTCTTTGATTTGGTTTGTGGAATAATCACTTCTTGACCCAAGGACTCATCTTTTGAGGATGCATCCAGAAGGGATAGCAATAGATCTAGTGAAGGTTGAGAAGATTATTGATTTGACAGTATTGACTAATCTTAGACAATTACGAGGTTTTCTTGGCCATGCAGGCTATTACAAGAGGTTCATTGAGCATTTTGCAATAAAGGTAGGTCCCTTACACAAGCTTGCTAGGAGAGATATAGAGTTTGTTTCGATAGTTGATTGTGAACAAGCTTTCAACATCTTGAAGCAGGTCCTAATCAAAGTGCCCATCTCTTAGCCTTCTGATCATATGAAGGAGTTTCATGTGCACACTAATGCATGCATTGAAGGGCTAGGTGCAATCCTTTGCTAAAAAGGGTTCTCAAAGTTGGATCAACCCATTTATTAGGCAAGCCATAAAGTCATTGATACAAAGCGGAGAAATTGGATGTGGAAAAGGTAGTAACACCCCATATTCCAGACTAGTGGAATCCTTAGTTGATCTTTCAAGGATGCAATTTCGAAGCCACCTCCCTTGGTGTGTTGTATCCCATGACTCCATTGACCTATTTGACTCCTACAGTAGAAGATGGACCATCATACACCAGTTTCTTTTCTAATGTATTGGCTACCTCTATGGATATACCTCTCCATCAGTAAACATTATTCAGCATTATCAACAAGGCAAAGTTGATCTACATAGACACTCATTGAGTGATATGAGTTGTCATCCTAATCGGATGGAGATGCGAATATGGGCTTCTCTCTATATTTATCAATAAAGTGTGAGACAGTGGATTGAGGTAAGTCACTAATATTTTTCCTTCCATTCAAATGAGAGGTGATGTGTGTGAATGGAGTGTTGCACCTCACATGTTGGGCCTGTCAATGCACAATGAATGCTCTGTACTATGCATGGCACTATAAGGCTCTCTGGCCTTCCTTCTCACATTGTATGCTAACACAGGGCGGGTTGCATTGTTGCACTATCAATTGCACACAAGGCATATAATATTTACACATGTGTTAGTGAGAATTACATCAATTGGTTCTATGAATAGGGTTGCCCTCCTATAGTGATCAACGGAGTACAAGAGACAGAGGGGGGATAGAGCATGACCAATCCTTCCTTCTATTAATTGAGAGGTGAGGATTGAGGGACATTGTGACAATGGCGAGAGCTACATTCTTGTTTTCCTATGCATACATGGAATGGGCCTTTACAACCACAACATGACCTATCACATTATCTTGTGTACTGCACTATAAGACTCCTTGGCCTTTCTTCTTATGTCTATATGCCACCTGGCTAGATTCATTGATGCACCATCAATTATGTATACTGGCATACCCCCACTGAGCCTTCCGTCTTGTCAATTTCTAAAGTGGGTGTAAGATAATGGTTCTCTTCAATCCTTTGAGTGACATAAGCACATGGGGCAAGTGACGAATCTATTATCCTCTGCTAAGTGACTAGTAAGCTTGAAGACTACGTGATTCATCAATGACAACTTGGAAATCTTTAGTGATTATGCTACCTCCTTGGGTGTTGTACCATGGCCCCTTCCATGGCCGACATGTGTTATGGCGAGCTGTGGAACCTCCTGTTGATGACTTTGATCCCTAGTGTGACAACACTCGTCTATAGCAAATTGCTAAATGGGCTAAGTGTTTCTAACCCTTCTCTTTGTGATTTTACAATTGTGTCATGTTATAACTATGGGGATGCAAGGGTTGGATCGTTTTGTCAGCGTTGTTGGTCAGCCTAACTGGCTCTTTAAGATGTTAAGTGTGGGGATGCATCTCTACACATTCGTTCTATACACAATCCTCAGAATGCTTCTACCCGATCTTTACTCGATGCACTTTCTTTTCTACACCTACTAGGCTCCCTAATTTTCCACCCACCCGTTATGTCCCACCCCACACTTGGGATTCCTTCTTTCCTATTTTGTCATTTTTTTATTTTTTAGTTTGTCCATGTGAATGCACGCTTACTTCACAGGAATTGAAATCCAATGTCACAACCTTATATATGCATGCTGACAACTTTTCCCTTTTATAGTTCCTCATTCGGAGTTACGGTTCTCTCGTTATAAATTTTTGATAACTTCCACACGATTGACATGTTTCCATGTGAATATGCCTTTTCGCATTAGAACTATGCCTTGACCTTACAAGCCTAGATGTTCCATCACCCCACACAGCTTTCCTTTTTACAACCCATCATTTCGATACACAACTTGGTTTTTATTAATTTTTGTGTGTTGTTGTGTATTTTTCTCGTGTATTTTCGAAATTTTTCTATGCAATCCTACTCATTTGTCATCAAAACTTCATTTTGATTTCACATCCCTATTTGGGACCTTCCCTTGAACATCTTTTCTTTTTTTTCATACTCGATTGCAATGGATGGATTTCCATTATTAATTTTTATTGCATTTATGAATGACTTTTTTCTCCAATTTCCATGTGAACACACGTTTTTGGTGTTGGCATTGGCATTTATGGTTCCTATCCTATTCCCCCCATGAAATTGCCCTTTTTTCTTTTTTCCACACTATCATCCTGTCTTTTAGATTTTTAGTTACTGATTTTCTGATTATTCTTTATGTTTTGTCTCCCTAAATTCTCATGTGACCATTCAAATTTTTATACTCTGTCTCATTCCATCGCTTCTAATGCCCTGTTGTTGTTTGACATGTGTCCCCCAGCCCTATTTTTGCCTCATAGTTGCAAACTGTTTTTCCCTACCCATGCCCAATTTTCGAGACGCGTGAGGGGGTGACATCCATTTCTTTAAAAAACTTTCATTAATCTTTTAATTTATTAAAGAATATTATAAATAAACAACTTAAATTTTTTAAGAATCCCTCCCTCTCTCCCCCTCTAACCAACCAACCCCTCTCTTCTCTCTCTTTTTCTTTCTTCTTCTCTTTCTTCCTCTTTTTCTTCTTTTTCGCACTCCCTCTCTCTCTCCCTCCCTAACATGTTCATCTTCATCTCTCTCTCTCTCTCTCTCTCTCTCTCTCTCTCTCTCTCTCTCTCTCTCTCTCTCTCTCCATGTCTTCCCTCCCCCTGTCCACCTCACCCTCTCCCTCCATTGCCTCCCTCCTCGCCTTCTTCTCCCTCTTCATGTTTTTCTTCCTCCTCCTCCATCTGCTCCCTTTTCTCCCCTTTGTCCTCCCCCTCCTTCTTCTCTACTTCCTCTGCCTCCTCTTGGTGACTACCCCATAGAGCCATCGATAATCACCCCTGTCATCGCAACTATTGCCGGGGGTCTACGCCCATGGTCCATACTATTGCCGCCCTGTTAACCTCAAATCGGAATGGAAAAAAAATAAAAGAAAAAGTGCAAAAAGAATAGAAAGAGAGCAAAGGCGTAGAGGCGGCCTCAATAGCAAATTTAAAGGAAAGGCACCTCAAAAACTCTAAAAACTCTTGTAAAAGAGCACCAAGCTCCCTCCTATGCCACTTGTAAAATAATAGACTGATATAGACTTAGGGCATGAAGCAAGAAAAGGGAATTAGAAAAAGGGACCTTGCCACAATGGCCGATCATGTAACAAGGGATGGGTGCCCATGGGGGTTTTAGGGTTTGTATATATAAAGTTCAAAAAGTGAATGAAAGCTCATTCTTTGGTGTGTGGCTAACAAGAGTCCTCTCTTCTTTTCTTCTTCTTGCTTGTGTGTGTGTTCTTGAGGGAGGGAGTGTGAGAGTGTGAGGGAGTGAGTGAGTGTGTGGGAGTGAGGGATCAAGAGAGTGAAGCTCTTCACCATCTCCTCTTCTATCTTTCTCTCTCTTCTCTTCCCTTCTCTTACTTTGCACATGGCTATGGAGAATAGAGCTTGGAGATGGAGGAGGCTTGAGGATACTTGAGCTAGCATCTAGGATCGTGGAGCTACCGACTTTTGTGTGAGGGAGGAGGCAACTCGTTTCGGCATGAAGGTAAGATCACTACACCTCGAGAGGATCGACGATGCGTCGACTAGGTGAGAGATAGCCATGAGAGCTCACTTGGAACGCTTGAAGCAATAAGCGGTCCATGGGTCTTGGCGGTTGAGCAAAAGCTCCCACACGCCCTATTTGTGCCCCATCCCGTCGCCTCACACCTCGTCTCCACCGCCTCATTACCCTAACTTTCATACATTAGGAAAAAAATGAACTCACAAATGGGCCCTTAAAAATAATATAGTTTAAGATGTGGGCCTTTTGGATTGTCCAATAGGAAGGTTAGATGTTGACATCCATGGATGGTGAATCTTCTCTCTTCAAATCTTGGGGTTTTTATTAAAAAAAGGGGTAGTTGGGGATTTTAAAAAAGGGAGAATGAATAGTGCACAAAATTTGAGTTTCTCTCACCTTGTATTTCCCCCCCTTTTTTTGGAGAATTTTCAATTTCGGTTTTTTTCCCTCTCACAAAATCAATTTGACCTAAAAGTTGAGCAATGTACCACTTTTCCTCTCTTCTCTATACTCGTGAGTTTTCGACTCCATTGAAGCTCCCTACTCAGAGTAATTAGGGTTTTGAGCGTTTTGCTTACCTTTGCACTTTCTTCTCCATGCATCTCCAAATTTTGGGCAAAACACAGGTGCCCATCTCTCTTTGCATTTTCTCTTGTTTTCTATTTTTTCAATAGGGTTTGATGTCATTTCTTACTATTATTGTTGTTTTATTGCAGAGGTTGTTTTGGGCAAGAGGCAGAGGTGCTCATCTCTCTCTCCTTTCTTTTCCCCTCTCTCTATGTGTTGTTTCTCTTTTATGTTGTGTTTTCAATAGAATTTGATGTTGGTTCTAATTGTTGTTGTTATTTGAAGAGCTCATAAATGTTGAAGAGGAACATCGGGTGGTGGCAGAGCAAGGGTTGGCTCTCATGGTACCATCTTCTTTAGAACAACCACACGTTGACAAACTCAACCTTGCCTCCTTGATGCCCATTGAAGTAGACGGTGTACAATACTTGCTTCTATCAGATGTGCTGCAATACTTGGAAATGAAGTAAGAAGAGTTGTTTTCCATCCTAGTTAGAGATTCGATGGAAGACTTGATCAACTATGATTACATGGATGTGCATTCCATGATGGCTAAGATTGGAGGATATAATGGCACAAGCTGAGATACAATGAGTGCCATCATAGCAGCATAGGAGTATATTACCTTGGTTGAAGAAGATTACATTTTGTTGAATGCTGAACTTGAAGCACTACAATATGATCTGCTTGGACCAAGGCCCCAGCTTCCTACCAAGGAGTTTGTAGATGCCTCTGCCCAAAGAGATCCCTCGTTGAAACACGAGGAAATGAAGATACAAGATGATTTGGAGAAGGTGAGATTTCTAACTACCATATATTTTTATGCAACAAAACTTAATGGTAGGGTGCCTTAGGTCCCCTGGAGTCCACCGGTTAAATCTTGGCAAAAAATGATGCATGCAACTTCCTTGTTTGAAGTCTGGCATCTGAGGCCACTTTTTGGTTGGTGTATCGGGTCCCCCGGAGTCCATCGGTGAAATCTTGGCTAAAAATGATGCCTGCAGTTGCCCTATCCAAAGTTTGCCAAGCTCCTCCTTGCCTTGATCCAAACTCATCTATATACAGTGTGTCCTAAATGACAAAGTCAAATCAAACAATATATTGAGCAACTAACCTAGAGTTATCAGAAAGCAATGAAACTTGACGGTAGGGTGCGTCAGGTCCCTTAGAGTCCATTGGTGAAATCTTGGCAAAAAATGATGCATGCAATTGCCCTATCCGAACTTTGCCTTGGTTATCAGAAAGCGACGAAACTTTACGGTAGGGTGCGTGGGGTCCCTCGAAGTCCACTAGTGAAATGTTGGCAAAAAATGATGCATGCAGTTGCCATGTCCGAAGTTTTCCCCAATGGCAAAAAATGATGCATACAGTTGCCCTATTTGAAGTTTGCCCAGACAGGGCAATTGCATGCATCATTTTTTGCCAAGATTTCGCCGGTGGACTCCGAGGGACCCGACGTAGAGCAAACTTTGGACAGGGCAACTGCATGCATTATTTTTTGCCAAGATTTCATCAGTGGACTCTAAGGGACCCGATGCACCCTACCGTCAAGTTTTGTCGCTTTCTGATAACTCTAGGTTAGTTGCTAAATATATTGTTTGATTTGACTTTGTCATTTAGGACACACTGTATATAGATGAGTTTGCATCAAGGCAAGGAGGAGCTTGGCATGCGGATCGGTGGAAGGATTCAGCTTTGAAGGAGTACATTGGCAACCTTGGTGTAGACTTAGTGGTCTTCCATAAGAAGTGCTCACCACAAGGGCAAGATATAATCATGAAAATTTGAGCTTTGACCTTTTTAAGCGATACCTATGACATCTAGCTTGGAGAAGGTGGTACTAATCAAGCGGTCAAAGCTTCTTGACCAAACGCGTGGTGGAGCAATGCATGTGCTTGCTACATTAGGTGACCTTGCTAAAGTGTCAGATCCACTTCTCCTTGAGAAAGAGCTGAAGGGGGAGCGCATTATTTTTGAAACAAAGAAGGAACTTATATTTTCATCAGAAGATGGCCCCTCCTCTCCACCGATGAAAAAGCCACGGAACAATTGAGAGTTCTTGTTGGCTATCAGCTTTTTGTATCTGCCATCACTATCAGCCATCGCATGTATTTTTCTTGATGAATATAAGTATAAAGAAACACGGATCTAGAGCTAGTTAGCTATGGTGGATGCAAATCAAACACACGATACATTATCAAAATGAGAGATTGTAACTCAAGTGAATTAGGTTCCAAGGTAGATTAGCTTGGACTCATAAAGACAGTCTTGAGTAACTCAAACTAATAGTTTCATAGCATTGAAATGAGTGTCAAGTACATGCCTTTATAGCCTTTTGAATAGTACTGCTCTCCTCACTGTGCATATGGGATTCTGAACCCTCTTTCTAGAGCATACATCATTTGTCTATCTTCTAGTCTCTTCAAGGCATACATCTGCCTCTATGGGCAATCATCATTTGCTATTCTCAACAATAAGATATTTTACTTTGTTCCTATAAATAAATATTTATTGAATAAATGTGTGGTTCATGTAAGTGTGACGATAATGTGTCGTATGTGAATGGCGCATTCACATACATTAACATAATCCAATTTAATTATGTCAATGCGTAGTACTACACTTGTGATTGTGCATAAGCAATAACGTAACTCGTATCCATACGTATTAGTACTTTCGATGCATTCATATGTTAAACAAAAATAAAGAGTTGTGTGTTTCAAGAAACTTTACTCAATTATTTGAATTCAGTATATATATATAAATAAATAAATATTATGTATATATAAATAAATATTCCAATGTGGTAGAGTATACAAAAAATTTTGGCCTTCCAAGATGCTATGGTGCTGTAACACTCATTACAAAACCTTGCATCATTAATCTCATAACCTATGGAGGAGTCCCCTTGCCATGTCAAAGTCGAACAATAAAGTTCATATCTTTATCTGTGATTGTGACACGCTTTGCATGGATGGCCGTTAGATGTGTATCATCAAACAAGTCAATGGGAAACCCCTCTGAAACTGTTTGTAGGGCCTCCATAGCTGTAGTAGTCCACCTTCCTACTGGTGGGCCATCCCGCACTCGTGCCCAAAATCTTTCCATCCCTTTCAGCTCCAAGTCTTGCATGACTTCCCAAACAACCTTGTGAAAAGATATTTTCAGGATGAGAAGCTCGTATCTGTGTTGGATTCTCCTTATCTCCCAAAGGGCGACAATGCCCGGTTTCCATCTTATCATCTTCTATGGTAGTCGTTGTGCTCTATAGGGAGCACCTGCTGCTACAACACTAGAGGAGGCCTCCACCTTGTGCTCTAGGTGGTGGGCCTTAGCGTGAGGTCTTCCTAAGGCCGAAACGGCGACATGATTGCTTGGTGCGTGCCATGCAAGCCTGAGGAGGGCAAGATGGAGAAGAGACAAAGGTTGGGGGTGCGAGAATGGAGGAAGCAAAGAAAGCAAGATGCGAAAATGAGAAAAAGAATGTACTTTTAAACCATTTAAATCCCAAAATCGGGTTAATGCAACTTCATATATACTATCCATCGTGTGATCGTAAATCCATAACCTTTTATCAGAATGCGATGAAACTTTACATGTGCACTCGTTAGGTGGCCAAGAGCCCTTTTTTTTGGAAAAAAATGCATGTAGACCCTTGGTCCAAAGTCTAGCATTGCAAGAAAGTGGCTCCAGATGCAAGACTTTAAACCACGGGTTTGCAAGCATTTTTTTTCCCAAAAAAAAAAGGGCTCTTGGTCACCTAACGAGTGTGCATGTGAAGTTTCGTCGCATTTCGATACAATTTAGTATTTTAAAAATTATTGCACACTAAAGTTATGGATGGATTGATAATCAAGAAATATACATCGTGACTACTGGCCCTTAGAAACTTCGCACCTCATAAACTATACAGAGGCATGAGGAGTCAAGTATGCAATAAGAAATGATAAATTTTTGCGTGTTTTTTCGACTGAAATTGATAGTACTAACGAAAATTGTATGTAAGAATTGAAAATACAACGAAGATGCACAGTCAAAGTTGAGAGCAAAGGACAAGAGAAAAAATTTAATTCATATTTTAAGGGTGCCTACAATAGTTTTGCATTGGGACATAGTCACATGTCCAAAGCACGAGGAGAGCACTGGGCCAAAAAAGATAACATTATAAACTGTGTTCATTCCATTGGAACAAATGCATCCTTCACTGCTTGAAGATTTCTTACAAGTTGGAAGTCCTTGGGAGTTATAGTGATGCGCTTCGCATATATTGCACAACGTTGAGCATCAGTCATCAAGTCAACTAAAAAGACCTTTGTAGCACACTATAGAGCATGAATACATTCCTTTGTGAAGCAACCAGGTCTATCCTGACCTTGTGCCAAAAACCACCTCCTACTTTCTATATGGTAGAGGTCTTGCACAATCTCGCGAACAAGTCTCGAGAAGCTCACCTTCGGAATGATGAGATCAAAAGAGCATTAATACCTCCTAATTTCTCTCAAGGCCAATGTACCTGGCTTCCACTTGTATTTCTTGTGGGGATGTTGAGGAGGACCCTTTTGAGGGTGGCTTGAGGAAGCTAGGTTAGGTTGAGAAGGGGGTGCACCTGAGCTAGTAGATGCTCGAAGGGGTTGAACACGATATGGGGCTCTGAGCGGAAGCTTATTTGCAACTATGTTAGACCTAGCCATCTTTCTTGCACAAGAGATGTGAGAACTCAATGAATAAGATAGAAAGTGAAACCCTCTTTTATATAACCCTAAACTATAAGACTCACTCACATAGATGCACACTCTCTCTTTCTCTCTTAAACTATGAATTGCATTCACACTGAACACATTATTCATCTTACTATCTTAGCTCTCTTCGAACCCATTTGTTGCCTTGTCGAAGCCTTGTTTCTAACCACTTGGCATGGTTTTCTTTGGCACTTGAGGCTTCATGACGCACTCTTTTAGTGACACAATGTGATTCCATCATGTCTACAACCGATTCATCAGCACTTTCATTTTCTCTCTTTTGCGAGAGTTTAGCTTCATCCGCTACTATAATCCTATACCACCAAGATAGCAATTGGATCATGGGATTGCTACCATTCACCTCTCCACCATGATCGGTTTTTCTTTGGTATGCACCACACGCTATCTAATGTGAATTTCCAATCCCTTGTGTGCCCCAAATTCCAATGCTTCCCTTTTTTGCAAAGTATGGCCCATGTGTCTCAAGGATATGCTACAAAGACACATATCCCACATGAGTAAAACTATGCTCAATAGTTTATACAATTCATACAATTTTAAAATATTGACTTAGTATGCACCATGTAATGTGTGCTAGAGCTTTTACCCCACACTTCCACCATGTTTTCGTAGAAGCTATGTAAAGCATCGATAAATTCTTGCCTATATTCATTGTTAAACATCATCTTGCAAAGTAAGGGAGCCAATTTGTTAAGACTTATCCAGACCTTAGACTTGGCCAACCTTGTTTTCCTCCATTACTTTGATTAGGAACTGTAAAATGTAACTTTTTCCACCCATCATAGTCTTGCGGCCTACGAACCATGACATTCCCTTCCTCATTGATGGGTGTTGAGAGAAACTTCCTAACCTTTGCTCCTCCAAAGCAAGGCTTTTTTGGCAAGTTACCAGATTTTCCTAATCTCTTCTTATCTTTTTCAATCATCACTTGATGCTTATGTAGCCCAATTTCTGCTCGCTCCACATTCCTACATGTTGCAATGGCTTCTTTTTCTGGTTGCATCCTATAAGCAAAGAAAATGTATTTATATACAAGTTTCTCCATGATTTTGACAAAAGCCTACAATGAACAAATGTGAATATGATCCAATGGAATATTGAAGATGGGCCTCCAAGTGGGATATTATCTATTGCGTGTGAGTGCAACACTTGTCACCCTTTGCCAGTTCTTCTTTCCGTCCTTTCCTTCCACCCTCTTTGTCAAGCAATATAGGCATGCATTCTTTGTATTTGCACCATTGGAGATTCCACACACGCATTTTTAAGTTTTCAAGTCTCCTACAAGATGCCATTCAACCAAGTATTGACCATACCCTTCAACCGAGAGCATCTCACCATGTTCCTGACAATCGATGATGCTTGGAATTCTTGTGTGCATAAAGAACAGCTACAATACCTCAAATGTTTCCTTAGGAACTTCAAATGCAGCGAGCCACCGCACATGGCGCTTGGATTGAACACTAAAGTTCCCTGGGTTGTCCAAGCGTTGGAGGCAAGCAACCAAGTCGTCCCCAGTATTTTTAGCTAAATCTGTGCCAAGGTTAGAATTGAGTGCCGCTCGTAAGAGGGTCTAAGCCCGGCAGGTGGTTGAGGTTTGACAGTGCTAGAGAGGTCATTGGCTAATGGTTGTCACTTGGTTTGCTCGTGAGGTTGTAGCTTGGCCTTATGTTCAATGGGTGTGGTTGTGGCTGTGATTGACGTACTACTTGGTGTGTTTGAGAGTTGAGGGGGGCATCAGCGGGACTAGATGTGGTCGGTTTGTTAGTAACACGTTGCGGTTTTGGCCAATATATTGGCTTATGCCCTGCTGACCTAGGCTTTAGAGGTTCCATGGATTTAGGAGCTTGAGTCGCTTGTGGTTTGAGTGGTTTTGACGGGACGTTTTGTGTGGTCAAGCCTTGAAGATGGTGTTTGAGTAGTGGCTTTGGATGTTTGGGCTTTAGGTAGCCAAATCCATGTGTTACCTGTATAGTAGCCTTGCGCTTGCAATAAGGTCTTGGGGACCCATTGCTGCTTGATCGTGCATCGATGTTTATGGTTCGACCTTAGCTTCCTAGATTTTGAGTGCAAATGGTTAGCTTGCGAGGCCATGGTTTTTTATTCCTAGGTGGTGCTCCCTGTTTAGGTGCCCATTTGAACTAGGGCTCATAGGCTTTAGTGTTGGTTCTAGTGGTTTGCTGGCCTTGAGGCTGTGTAGGTTGTGACAAGTCACCATCCTCTCCTGAGACTTGGTGGTGGGTTTCTCTACCGATGGTTTTGTAGACGTGGAAGGAGTCACACCGCCCTTGTTGAAAGCTGTAACAATGCGGATGTTACCCACGACTAGGTGGATGCGTTGCGACTTGTAGTCGACATTGCAACAAGCTTGCTTCTTAAAAGTTTGTCCTAGCAGCGATTCTGTGCATGCATCCTTAGTGTTGGGCAACACATAGAAAATCATCGCCATGCTCTCAAACTCGATAGAAACTGCAACCTTGCACTTTTCCAAAAGTTTGTAGGGTTGGTCTCCATAAGGGGTGAGACTAGCATTAGTGGCCTGCAACTGCGGTTTGCCAATTTGGGTCCAATGGTTATGAGTCAAGATATTAAAATCAGCTCCCTCATTGATCAAGGCATTGATGGTGCATGTGTGTTTAGCAGTGATCGTCATGCGTAGGTAAGTTGGTGGTACTGCTTCCTCATCGTCACTGTTCACCTTAATGATAGTGGCTACTTGCACGTGGATAGGGGGTGCTAGCATTGGGGGCTCATGCAATGGGTGCATGGGAGGGAAATACTTCTTTATGCAGCTGCCATTAAAGAAGCCTATGCCCTCACCCTCTAAGGTTTCAGGTTCGACATTGCCAGTTTGGTTGATGGTTCGAATCTTAAAAGGTCCTAGCCCTCGAAACTTCAGCTTTTTCTTATGTCCCTTGACTCAATACATCAGTACTAACTCACCCTATTCCAAGCTGCATTGCTTGATATGCTTGTTAAACTGACAGATGATTTTTAATGCCTAGAAGTGCTTAAAAATAGCCAAAAATTATGAATATCAGGGGAAAAATAGACTTCGTCGAAAGTGGCGGTGGCAATCAGTACGATTTTAAGCGGTAATGCTCGGAAAGTGCTTAAAAGAGCCACTAGACGGTGGTCGGAGAATTTTCATAATTTTTTGCCATGGCAGATGAAACCCTGGGAGATTCCCGGCAGTGAAAGACTTCAAGACGGACGCCCAAGAATGTAGGCGCCATGCCACGAAGTGGAGAGGGAATGGGTTATGGGGCCAGAGAACAACCCCCCCCCAATTGAGCTTGGGCCTGCTCTTCTTCCTATCTTCATTCTCCATCGCTTCAATCCGCTCCTCCAATGGCTGCCCGGTTGTGGAGATGCAGATCTAGTATTTCTCTCTCCTCCATCTCTCTCCTCTAAGTGGTGGTTTGCATGCAAGAAATCAAGAAGAAGAGGGGCTGAAGGATGCTTGTCCGGCTGTGATCGGATTGCTTCAAGATGAAGAGGAGACTGAGGAAAGAGGTTCAACATTGAAGAATGGTTCCTAGTCGGTCTGTGGGCTGCCCATAATAATTTTTAGAAAACCCACAACACGCAAGACACGCGGTATGCTCCAATTTTATGAAGAAATTTGCTTGTTTTTGTTGTTTCATGGTCCAAATGTTGTTCATATGCAATGAATTTTTGTTTGAATCTTGTTTACATCATGTTTGAGGGCTGTAACTATAGAAATGCAGAATTCGTAATGATTTAGAGCCGTTATTAATTCTTTAAAACCCGCAAAATGTCATTTTTCAATGGAAATTAGTGGTTTTTTCAATTTTGAGTTGGGAGAAAGGAGTGGAAATGGGAGAAACTCAGAGAAAATGTTAATTTTCAATAAAAATAATAATCCAACACAAATACATCAGAAAATACCTATTTTTCATGACTAGTAAATAGGAATAAATAGTGAAAAATAGAAAAAATTAGGATTTTTATGCTAAAAAAATATGGAAAAATAAGATTTATGTGCTTGAATGTTTGGCGAGGTTAAAGAATGAGGTTAAGCCTCATTTTGGCCTCTTCCTTTGTGTTATAGTACGTGTTCATTGTTTTTTTCATACAAAAATGACACAAAACAACCATTTACACCTATGCACCACAGCAACACCTCAATGGTGAGGGGGGGATGAAGTTTGTGCGACGATCTAATTGCTGAAAAGATACAAATTTTGATTTCCCTCTTTGTGCATAGCATTTAGGGATCGTTCCATAATTAAATATAGGCGACTAGTAGCACAGAAGTTTTGGTGCTAGTCCCTAAAGCAGCGCAGCACGTAACGCTTAGTTAAAATTCATGAAAGGGTTGTTTTTTGCACCTCACATGACTATTTTTTTAAATCATAAAATAGTTGTGCACAATCGTCATACACCTTGCATCAAGCATGTCACATGGTATCTCCTGGAATGCATTGCAATTGATTGATAAACTTTGACCAACGCTGAGAGGACAGGAAACCCAAGCTGTAGGTTTAGACGGGTGCTTCTGTTGGGGAAATTTTTGTGAGGCAAATCAAAATCTCGTGGAACGCTGAATTATGAAAGAGTGGATTTTGTGTAAATGCTATATGTGTTAGCGACGCATCTTGGGGCCAATCCCCGAGGTATAGGGGAGTCACAATGGAGCCGCGACAATCAGCCGAGAGGTGCTTCCCTATGTGTGTATTATGAGGCATTATGCATATATGTTATGGGATCTCCCTTTGAGGAGAAGGGAAGGTGAACGTTGGACTACATATTGGATACAAATGCAAAATCGTCATAAGCATTTAGTGCAAAGTGAGTTTTTAGACACTCATGGCCCGTGAGGCTGTGTGGGGGGGTTGTCTGTCATATGCATGAGGTTCGGCTAGTGCCATAGCCAATGCCGGCCCATTTTAGGTCCCATCATTGGTGCATCTGCCAGGAGTCGCCAACAAGTGGTGGTTCTCGAATCTAGGATTTTTAGGGACCAAATAGTTGGTTTATGTCCTCTGACAAGGATCGTGAAGCCGAAATACAAAAAGTAGAACATGCTGAGAGGGCTAGATGGCAGTTGGAGATTGTAAGATGCTATTCTCCTCAAAGGAGCAGCCCGTTACACATAAGTGGTAGTGGTTCTAGTAACCTAGGTGTTAGGAGTAGCTCTTTGAGTGCAAGTGGAAGTCTTGGTACTTCCCTATTTCTAGTTAATCAACCCACAAGAAGTGGGGGTTTAGTGTTGCCTACACAAACTCATGTTGTCAATCCGGTTCTAGCCATGGCACAACCTATCGCAATTCCAATAGATAGGTACACCGGATTTACCAGCATTAGGAGCACCGTTGCCCATTTTCCATGGGTTAGTAGAAGAAGATGGAGAACTCCACATTAAGGAGTTTCAAACGCTCATGTTCAACTATCGAATCCAAGACGAAGGACACCTAATGATGTTCTTCAACATGACGTTAAAAGGAAGAGTGGTAGTGTGGTATCACAGTCTAGAAGTCGGAACCATAACTAGCAGTGCCCAATTCTTTACAGCTTTCCATAGGGAGTTTGCCCTTGAGAAGAGTGGACAATATTGGTTGCGTGTTCTGAATGTAACACGCCAGGAGCCAAATGAGAATGTCCAGGCATATGCCAAGAAACTAAAGCAAGTTCTTCGCAAACTTAACGCTTATATTCCTATTCCATTGGTTGCACAGTTGCAATATTTCCTACATGGATTGGATTTTAATATCCAGGTGCAGCTGAGTAGTGTTGCTCTAGCCGATATTGACACTGCCATTACCCAAGCAGAAGGAGTAGAGTCACGCTTGCAAGTGGCTTA